>NW_026974828.1:300000-406844 GCF_030014295.1 Loxodonta africana
TGGTTAGGGGGTGAGAGTTGTTGGTTTTTAGGGGGTTAGGATTGTTTGTTGTTAGGGGTTTAGGGTTGTTTGTTGTTAGGGGGTTAACGTGGTTTGTTGTTAGGAGGTTAGGGCTGTTTGTTGTTACAGGGTTAGGTTAGTTTCTTGTTAGGGGTTTAGTGTTGTTTGTTGTTAGGGGGTTAGTGTTTGTTGTTAGGGGTTTAGTGTTGTTTCTTTTTGGGGTTTAGTGGTTTTTGCTGTTAGGGTGTTAGTGTTGTTTGTTGTTAGGGGTTTAGGGTTGTTTGTTGTTAGGGTTTTAAGGTTGTTTGCTGTTAGGAGGTTAGGGTTGTTTGTTGTTACGGGGTTAGGTTAGTTTCTTGTTAGGGGTTTAGTGTTGTTTGTTGTTAGGGGGTTAGTGTTTGTTGTTAGGGGTTTAGGGTTGTTTCTTGTTGGGGTTTACTAGTTTTTGTTGTTAGGGTGTTAGTGATGTTTGTGTTAGGGGGTTAGTGTTGTTGTTTGTTAGGGGGTTAGGGTTGTTTGTTGTTAGCAGGTTAGGGTTGTTTGTTGTTACAGGGTTAGGTTAGTTTCTTGTTAGGGGTTTAGTGTTGTTTGTTGTTAGGGGGTTAGTGTTTGTTGTTAGGGGTTTAGTGTTGTTTCTGTTGGGGTTTAGTGTTTTTTGTTGTTAGTGTGTTAGTGTTGTTTGTTGTTAGGGGTTTAGGGTTGTTTGTTGTTAGGGGTTTAAGGTTGTTTGTTGTTAGGAGGTTAGGGTTGTTTGTTGTTTCGGGGTTAGGTTAGTTTCTTGTTAGGGGTTTAGTGTTGTTTGTTGTTAGGGGGTTAGTGTTTGTTGTTAGGGGTTTAGGGTTGTTTCTTGTTGGGGTTTAGTAGTTTTTGTTGTTAGGGTGTTGGTGTTGTTTGTTGTTAGGGTGTTAGTGTTGTTTGTTGTTACGGGGTTAGTGTTGTTTGTTCTTACGGGGTTAGTGTTGTTTGTGGTTAGGGTGTTAGTGTTGTTTGTGGTTAGGCGGTGAGTGTTGTTGGTGGTTAGGGAGTTAGGATTGTTTGTTGTTAAGGGTTTAGGGTTGTTTGTTGTTAGAGGTTTAAGGTTGTTTGTTGTTAGGGTGTTAGGGTTGTTTGTTCTTAGTGGGTTATTGTTGTTTGTTGTTAGTGGGTTAGTGTTTCTGGTTTTTAGGGTTTAGGGTTGTTTGCTGTTCGGGGGTTAGTGTTGTTTGTTGTTAGGGCGTTAGGGTTGTTTGTTGTTAGGGTGTTAGTTTTCTTTGATGTTAGGGGTTTAGGGTTGTTTGTTGTTAGGGGTTTAGTGTTGTTTGTTGTTAGGGGGTTAGGGTTGTTCCTAGTTGGGGTTTAGTAGTGTTTGTTGTTAGGGTGTTAGTGTTGTCCGTTTTTGGGG
This sequence comes from Loxodonta africana, assembly GCF_030014295.1. NCBI lineage: Eukaryota > Metazoa > Chordata > Mammalia > Proboscidea > Elephantidae > Loxodonta > Loxodonta africana. Next base: position 301,382 of record NW_026974828.1, read on the forward strand.
TTAGTGTTGTTGTTGTTTGGGGGTTAGTGTTGTTTGTTGTTAGGGTGTGAGAGTTGTTTGTTGTTTGGGGTTTGTGTTGTTTTTTAGGGGGTAGTTTTGTTTGTTGTTAGTGGGTTAGTGTTGATTGTAGTTAGGGGATTAGGGTTGTTGTTAGAGAGTTAGTGTGGTTTGTTGTTGGGGCTTAGTGTTGTTTGTTTTTAGGGGGTTAGGGATCTTTGTTGTTAGGGTGTTAGTGTTGTTTGTTGTTAGGGGGTTAGTGTTGTTTGCTGTTAGGTGTTTAGGATTGTTTCTTGTTGGGGTTTAGTGGGTTTTGTTGTTAGGGTGTTAGTGTTTTTGCTTAGGGGGTTAATGCTGTTGGTTGTTAGGAGGTAAGGGTTGTTTGTTGTTAGTGTTTTAGTGTTGCTTGTTGTTAGGGGTTCCGAGTTTTTTGTTGTTGGGGGTTAGAGTTGTTTGTTCTTAGAGGATTTGGATTCTTTCTTGTTGGGGGTTAGTGTTGTTTGTTTTTAGGGGATAAGTGTTGGTTGTTGTTAGGGGGTTAGTTTTTTTTGGTTTTACTGGGTTAGTGCTGTTGGTGGTTAGGGGGTTATTGTTGTTGGTTGTTTAGGGGGTTAAGGTTGTTTGTTGTTAGGAGGTTAGGGTTGTTTGTTGTTACGGGGTTAGGTTAGTTTCTTGTTAGGGGTTTAGTGTTGTTTGTTGTTAGGGGGTTAGTGTTTGTTGTTAGGGGTTTAGTGTTGTTTGTTGTTAGGGGGTTAGTGTTTGTTGTTAGGGGTTTAGTGTTGTTTCTTGTTGGGGTTTAGTAGTTTTTGTTGTTAGGGTGTTAGGGTTTGTTGTTAGGGATTTAGGGTTGTTTGTTGTTAGGGGTTTAAGGTTGTTTGTTGTTAGGAGGTTAGGGTTGTTTGTTGTTACGGGTTTAGGTTAGTTTCTTGTTAGGGGTTTAGTGTTGTTTGTTGTTAGGGGGTTAGTGTTTGTTGTTAGGGGTTTAGGGTTGTTTCTTGTTGGGGTTTAGTAGTTTTTTTGTTAGGGTGTTAGTGTTGTTTGTGGTTAGAGGGTTAGTGTTGTTTGTTCTTACGGGGTTAGTGTTGTTTGTGGTTAGGGTGTTAGTGTTGTTTGTGGTTAGGGGGTGTGCGCTGTTGGTTGTTAGGGGGTTAGGATTGTTTGTTGTTAGGGGTTTAGGGTTGTTTGTTGTTAGGGGGTTAAGGTTGTTTGTTGTTAGGAGGTTAGGGTTGTTTGTTGTTACAGGGTTAGGTTAGTTTCTTGTTAGGGGTTTAGTGTTGTTTGTTGTTAGGAGGTTAGTGTTTGTTGTTAGGGGTTTAGTGTTGTTTCTTGTTGGGGTTTAGTGGTTTTTGTTGTTAGGGTGTTAGTGTTGTTTGTTGTTAGGGGTTTAGGGTTGTTTGTTGTTAGGGGTTTAAGGTTGTTTGTTGTTAGGAGGTTAGGGTTGTTTGTTGTTACGGGTTTAGGTTAGTTTCTTGTTAGGGGTTTAGTGTTGTTTGTTGTTAGGGGGTTAGTTTTGTTTGTTATTAGTGGTTTAGGGTTGTTTGTTGTTAGGGGGTTAGGGTTCTTGTTCTAAGGGGGTTACTGTTGTTTGTTGCTGCCGGTTAGTGTTGTTTTTTCTTAGGGTGTTAGGGTTGGTTGTGGTTAGGGTGTTAGTGTTGTTTGTTGTTAGGTGTTCAGTATTCTTTGTTTTTAGGGGTTTAGAGTTGTTTCCTGGGGTTTAGTGGTGTTTGTTGTTAGGGTTTTCGTGTTGTTTGTTGTTAGGGGGTTAGTGTTTGTTGTTGTTAGGGGGTTAGTGTTGTTTTTTTTCAGGAGGTTAGTGTTGGTTGTTGTTAGAGGGTTAGTGTTGTTTGTTGTTAGGGGTTTAAAACACACTGCCTAGAGAAATCCTTGCAAAGCCCTGTGTTTCCCCACAGGAATGTATGTCCATTTCATTTCTTCGCCAGCAACGGATCAAAGAGGCAACGTCAGATTGTGTGTATCTCAGTGAGAGAAAGAACACTGTGACTTCCCCTTACCTCTGACGAAAGCAGTCAGAGGGAGAAAATCGTCCATTGCTTTCGCTTTCCCGCAATGAGCTCCACAGATCTGCCCTTCGCGAAGGGCCGTTTTCCCCCGGAGAACTGCCTCGCGGTAGCCCTGTTCTGGAAGTGGAACGAGTATGCAGTGTTAGCGTTCGGCTAATGTGAAGGCTCGCTTTGGCCCAGGGCAAACGAAGCGCCGGGGGAAATCTTAGCAGAGCCCGGCGCCTTTCCACAGTTCAAAGCGTGGAACTGCAGACTCTTTTGCAAAGAAGAGAGCGCACAGGCAACAGGAGCCTGCACGTTTCTCAGTGAAAGGGAGAACTCCCTGACTTCATCCAGTCCTCTGAGCAAAGCAGGCAGAAGGAGAGAAACTTTCTGTCCTTCCTCTTTCCTGCATGGAATTCCTCATTTGCTCTTGCAAACGCAAGGCTTCTTCTGAAAAACTACGTCACGGTGCAGGGATCCTTAAAGAGGAGCAACGACATAGTTTTAGCTGGAAGGGCTTGGCAGAGCAGCCGGGGAGAAAAGGCCTCTTGCTATTTTCTTTTCTTTCTGCCCGAATGTGGTCAATTGGCACCTGCCAAGGCAAGGTTTCCCAGCACAAACTAGAAAGCAGCAGCTCTCTCCTGGCAGAGGAAATCGCATTCAGTGTTGCCCTGGCGAGATAGTGTTGCTACAGTGAGGCCCAGGGAAAACACACTGCCTAGAGAAATCCTAGCAAAGCCCTGTGTTTCTCCACAGGAATGTATGTCCGTTTCAGTTCTTTGCCAACAACGGATCTCAGAGGCAACGTCAGATTGTGTGTATCTCAGTGAGAGAAAGAACACTGTGACTTCCCCCGTTCCTCTGACGAAAGCAGTTAGAGGGAGAAACGCGTCCTTTGCTTTTGCTTTCCCGCAATGAGCTCCACAGATCTGCCCTTCGCGAAGGGCCGTTTTCCCCCGGAGAACTGCCTCGCGGTAGCCCTGTTCTGGAAGTGGAACGAGTATGCAGTGTTAGCGTTCGGCTAATGTGAAGGCTCGCTTTGGCCCATGCAAACGAAGCACCAGGGGAAATCTTAGCAGAGCCCGGCGCCTTTCCACGGTTCAAAACGTGGAACTGCAGACTCTTTTGCAAAGAACAGAGCGCACAGGCAACAGCAGCCCGCACGTTTCTCAGTGAAAGGGAGAACTCCCTGACTTCATTCAGTCCTCTGAGCAAAGCAGGCAGAAGGAGAGAAACTTTCTTTCCTTCCTCTTTCCTGCAACGAATTCCTCATTTGCTCTTGCAAACGTAAGGCTTCTTCTAAAAAACTACGTCACGGTGCAGAGATCCTTCCAGAGGAGCAACGAAATAGTTTTAGCTGGAAGGGCTTGGCAGAGCAGCCGGGGAGAAAAGGCCTCTTGCGATTCTCTTTTCTTTCTGCCTGAATGCAGTCAATTCGCACTTGCCAAAGCAAGGTTTCCCAGCACAAACTACAAAGCAGCAGCTCTCTCCTGGCAGAGGAAATCCCATGCAGTGCTGCCCTTGCGAGATAGTGTTGATACAGTGAGGCCCAGGGAAAACACACTGCCTAGAGAAATCCTAGCAAAGCCCTGTGTTTCGCCACAGGAATGTATGTCCGTTTCAGTTCTTCGCCACCAACGGAGCAAAGAAGCAACGTCAGATTGTGTGTATCTCAGTGAGAGAAAGAACACTGTGACTTCCCCCGTTCCTCTGACGAAAGCGGTTAGAGGGAGAAAAGCGTCCTTTGCTGTCGCTTTCCCGCAATGAGCTCGGCAGATCTGCCCTTCGCGAAGGGCCGTTTTCCCCCGGAGAACTGCTTCGCGGTAGCCCTGTTCTGGAAGTGGAACGAGTATGCAGTGTTAGCGTTCAGCTATTGTGAAGGCTCGCTTTGGCCCAGGGCAAACGAAGCGCCCGGGGAAGTCTTAGCAGAGCCCGGCGCCTTTCCACGGTTCAAAGCGTGGAACTGCAGACTCTTGTGCAAATAAGAGAGCGCACAGGCAACAGCAGCCCGCACGTTTCTCAGTGAAAGGGAGAACTCCCTGACTTCATCCAGTCCTCTGAGCAAAGCACGCAGAGGGAGAGAAACTTTCTTTCCTTCCTCTTTCCTGCAACGAATTGCTCCTTTGCTCTTGCAAACGCAGGGCTTCTTCTGAAAACCTACTTCGCGGTGCAGGGATCCTTCCAGAGGAGCAACGACATAGTTTTAGCTGGAAGGGCTTGGGAAAGCAGCCGGGGAGAAAAGGCCTCTTGCTATTCTCTTTTCTTTCTAACGCAAACCCTAACGCAAACCCTAACCCATAACACCAAAGCCTAACCTAAACCTTAACACTATCCCTCACCCTAACTCTAACACTAACCCGAAACCTAATCATAAACCTAACCCTAACTCTGAACCAAACTTAACCATGACCAGAACCACAATGCCTAACCGAAACCCTCACCCAAACCCTAACCCTAAACTACACCTCTAAACCCTAACACCTTACCATAACCATAATCCTAACTCTACCCAACCCTAACCATAAACCTAACACTCACCCCAACCACAATGCCTAACACAAATCGTAACCCTAACTGTTACACTTAACCCTAACCTAAAATCTAACCCTAACCCTAAAACTAAACAGAACCCATAAACTTAACGCTAACCCTAAACTTAAACTTAACACTAACCTGAAAACGAACCCAAACCTTAGCCATATCCCTAACCCTCACCCTACTTTACTTCACCCTATCCCTAACCTAAAGCTAACCCTAACTTTAACCCTAATCCAACCCCTAAACCTAACCCTAACCTTAACCTTGGCCCATCTGTAACCCTAAACCTAACCCTTATAATAACTCTGACACTAACCCTTGCCCGAAACCTAATTCTAATCCTAACCCTGACCCTAACCCTAACCTAACCTTAACCCTAACTTTAAGCCTACCATAAACTTAACCTAAACCTAACCCCTAACCCAACTCTAACCCTAAACCTAGCCCTAACCCTAACCGTAACAGTTACGCAAAACCCTCACCTTAACTCTAAACGTAAATCTAACTCTTACCGTAACCCTAAACTTAACCCTAATTATAACCCTATCCTAAACCTAACTGAAACACTAACCACTAACCCTAACTCTAACCCTAATGCTTAGCCTAAACCTAACCTTAACCCTAAACCTAACCTTAACCACTAACCCTAACTCTAATCCTAACCCGAAACCAAACCCTCACACTTAACCAAAATTTCAACCTAACCGTAACCCTAAACCTACCCTAACTTCATTCAAACCCTAACCCTAAGCTAAACTAACACTAAACCTAACCCTAACCCTAAACCTAAATCTAACCCTAACCCTGAATCTAACCTGAACTCTAAACCAAAACCCTAAACCTGACCCTGACCTTAATCCAAACACCTACCCCAACCCTAACCCTCATCCTTAACCTAAATTCCACCCTAAACCTAAACCTAAAGCACTATCACCATACTCTAGCCCTAACTCTAAACCTAACCTAACTCTAACCCTAAACATTACTGTAACACCCAAAAACATCAGCTTAATGTAAACATAACACTAATCCTCACACGAAACCCTAACCCTTTCCCTAACCCTAACCCTATCCCTCATCCTAACCCTAAACCTGACATAAACCTAACTCTTACCCTAACCTTCAACTTAACCTTAACTCTACCCTAACCTTAACCGTAAACCTAACAATAACTCTAAACCTGACCTTAACCCTAACCCTAAACCCTAGCACTAACTCTAAACCTAACCCTAACCTAGCCTTACACTTTACCGTAAACCTAGTCTTAACCCTAACCTGACCGCTACCTTAACCCTAACCTAAACCTAACCCTAACACTAACCTTAACCCTAAATCTAACATTAACCCTGAACCCCACTATTAACTGAAACTTCACCATGACCCTAACTCTAACCCTAACCATAACAATTACCCTAAACCCTCACCTTAACTGTAAACCTAAACCTAACCCTCACCATATCCCCAACCCTCACTCTAACCCCTAACTATATTCCTAACCCTAAACCTAATGCTATCCCTAACCCTAACTGTAACCCTAACACGAACAGTAACCCTAATCTAACACTAACCCTAACATTAACCCTAAACTTAAACCTACCCTAACCATAAACCTAAAACTAGCAGCCTAAACCTAACGTCTAACACTAACCCTAATCCTAACCCTAACCCTAACCGTAACTCTCACCCTTAACCTAAACTTCACACTAACCCTAAACCTAAAACTAACCCTAACACTAAACATAACCCCTAACCCTAAACTGGACCCTAAATCTAACCATAACACTAACCTGAACACAAACCCAAACTCTAGCCCTAACCCTAAAAGTAACCCTCAGCCTATGCTAAACTTCAACCAAATCCTAACCCTAACCATAACCGTAAACGTAAACCTAGCCCAAACCCTAACCTTAAACCTAACTCTAACCGTAAAGCTAGTCCATCTGTAACCCTAAACCTAAGCCTTACAATAGCTCTGAACCTAACCCTAATCCTAAGCCCAACAATAGACCTAATCCTAAACCTAACCCGAACTCTAAACTTGACCCTAAAGAGAACACTAACTCTAACCCTAAACCAGGACTTAAACCTAAAACTTACCCTGCACCTAACCCTAAACCTAACCCTAACTCTAACTCTAACCCTAATCCTAACACTTGTCCTAAAACCTAACCTTAACTGCAATACTAACTGTAACCCTCACCTAACCCCTAACCGTACCCCCAAAAGCTAACCCTAATGCTATCCCTAACCCTAACCCTAACACTCACCTGAAAATCTAAGCCCTAACGATAACCCTAACCCTAACCCAAAACCTAACCCCTAGCACCAAAGCCTAACCCTAACTCTAACACTAACCCGAAACCTAATCATAAAACTAACCCTAACCCTAAACCAAACCTAACCATGACCAGAACCACAATGCCTAACCGGAACCCTCACCCAAGCCCTAACCCAAAACTACTCCTCTAATCCCTAACACCTTACCATAACCATAATCCTAACCCTACCCAACCCTAATCCTAAACCTAATCCTCACACCAACCACAATGCCTAACACAAACCGTAAACCTAACCCTAAACTGAACCCTCACTCTTAACCAAAATTCACCCTAACCATGACCCTAAACCTCCCCTAACTTCATCCAAACCCTAACCTTAACCAAAAATAAAACTAAACTTAAACCTAACCCTAAATGTAAACCTAACCCTAACCCGGACCATAACCTGAACCCTAACCCCTAACCCTAACCCTCACGCTTAACATAAACTTCACCCTAACTCTAACCCTAAAACTAAATATAACACTAAATCTCCGCCTAACCCTGACCCTAACCCTAATCCTAACCATAAACCTAACCCAAACCTGAACCTAACTCTAACCCTAACCCTAATCCTAACCCTAAAACTTACCCTACACACTCAGCTTAAATGGAAACCTAGAACTAACCCTCACCCTAACATCTAAACCTAACCCCAACCCTTAACCTAACCCTATCTCTAACCTTAACCTAGCCCTAAACCTAACAATGACTTAACCCTAACATGTACTCTAAACCTAAGCATAAACCTAAACTTAACCCTAAACCTAATCCTAACCTTAACCCTAACCCTAACACCTAACGCTAACCTGAGCTCAACACTCGCCCTTAACTTTAAATGCACCCTAACACTAACCCTAAACTGAACCCTAACCCTAACCCTAAACCTAAGCCTAAACCTGACCCTAGCATTAACCCAAACACGTAAACCTGACCCTAATACTAACCCTAAATCTAACCCTAACCTTAACGCAAACACGTAACGCTAACACTAGTCCTAACCCTCATCCTTAAAGTATGCTTCACCCTAAACGTAAGCCTAAGCCTAACCTGAAACTAAACCTAACCCTAAACTATCCCCTCAGTCTAGCCCTAACCCTAAACCTAACCCTAACCCTAACTCTAACCATACCCCTAACCATAACACTCTAAAACATCAGCTAAACTGTAAACCTAACACTAACCATCACATGAATCGCTAACCCTTTCCCTAATCCTACCCCTATCCCTAATGCTAACCTTAACCTTGACCTAATCCTAACCCTTACCCTAACCCTAAACTTAACACTAACCTTAACTCGAACTTAACCCTAACCCTCACAATAACTCTAAACCTGACCCTAACCCTAAGCCTAAACCCTAGCACTAACTCTAACTCTAACCCTAACCCTAACCCTAACCTAGCCCTACCCTTTACCGTAAACCTAGCCTAAACCCTAACCTTACCCCTACCTTCAACCTAACCCTGACACTAACCTTAAGCATAACTCTAACCTTAACCCTAACCCTGACTATTAACTGAAACTTCACCCTAACCATAAGCCTAACTCTAACTCTAACCCTAACCATAACAATTACCCTAAACCTTCACCTTCAATGTAAACCTAAACCTAACCCTTAACCGTATCCCCAACCCTAAACTTAATGCTATCTATCCCTCACATTATCCCTAACCCTAACCCGAAGACGAACAGTAACCCTAATCTAACACTAACCCTAACGTTAACCCTAAACTTAACCCTTCCCTAACCATAAACCTAACCCTAACAGCCTAAACCGAAACTCTAACCCTAACTAGAATCCAAACCCTAATGCAAACCCTTATCCTAACCCTCACCCTTAACCTAAACTTCACACTAACCCTAAACCTAAACCTAATCTGAACATAACCACTAACCCTAACCTGAACCCTAAACCTAACCTTAGCACTAACATGAACACAAACCCAAAGTCTAGCCCTAACCCTAAAAATAACCCTCACCCTATCCTAAACTTCATCCAAACCCTAACGCTAACCTTAGTCCTAAACCTAAACCTAAACCTAACCCAACCCCTAACATTAAATCTAACTCTAACCATAATGCTAGTCCACCTGTAACCCTAAACCTAACCCTTAAAATACCCCTCAACCTAACCCTAAACCTAATCCTAACCCTAGACCTAATCCTAACCCTAACCCGAACTCTAACCTTGACCCTAAATAGAACACTAACTCTACCCCTAAACCTGAAACTAAAGCTAAATCTTACCCTACACCTAACCCTAAACGTAAACCTACCCCTAACTCTATGTCTAACGATAATCGGGACACTTATCCTAAACCCTCGCCTTAAATGTAAAACTAACCGTAACACTCACTCTAACCCCTAACGGTATCCCACAACCCTTACCCTAATGCTATCCCTAACCCTAACACTAACCTGAACACCTAAGCCCTAATGATAACCCTAACCCTAACCCCAAACCTAACCCATAACACCAAAACCTAACCCTAACCTTAAAGGTAGCTCTCACCCTAACTCTAACTCTAACACTAACCCGAAACCTAATCATAAACCTAACCCTAACCCTAAACCAATCCTAACCATGACCAGAACCACAATGCCTAACCGGAACCCTCACCCAAACCCTAACCCTAAACTACACCTCTAACACCTAACACCTTACCTTAACCATAATCCTAACCCTACCCAACCCTAACCCTAAACCTAAACCTCACCCCAACCACAACGCCTAACACAAAACGTAACCCTAACCCTAACTGTAACACTAAACTTAACCCTAACCTTAAACATAACCCCAACCCTAAAACTAAACAGAACCCGTAAACTTAACCCTAACACGAAACACAACCTTAACACGAACCTGAAAACTAACCCAAACCTTAGCCATAACCTTAACCCTAACCCTCACCCTAACTTAAACTTCACCCTATCCCTAACCTAAAGCTCACCCTAATTCTGTTTAGTTTTAGGGCTAGGGTTAGGGTGAAGTTTATGTTAACCTAATTCTAAACCTATCCCTATCCCTACCCCTAAACCTAACCCTGACCTTAACCTTGGCCCACCTGGAACCCTAAAACTAACCCTTACAATAACTCGGACCCTAACCCTCACCCTAAACCTAATCCTAATCTTAACCCTGACCATAACCCTAACCTAACCTTAACCCTAACTTTAACCCTACGATAAACTCAAACCTAACCCTAACCCCGAACAATAACTCTAACCAAAATTTCACCCTACCCATAACCCTAAACCTACCCTAACTTCATTCAAATCCTAACCCTAACCAAAACTAAAGCTAACCCTAAACCTAACGCAAACCCTAACCCTGACCCTAACCTGAACCCTTACCCCTAACCCTAACCCTAACCCTCACGCTTAACATAAACTTCACCCTAACCCTAGCCCTAAAACTATACATAATACTAAATCTCCCCAACCCTGACCCTAACCCTAATCCTAACCATATACCTAACCCTAACCTTAAACATAATCCTAACCCTGACCCTAAATCTATCTCTAACCCTAATCCTAACCCTAAAACTTACCCTACACACTCAGCTTAAATGGAAACCTAGCACTAACCCTCACACTAACATCTAAACCTAAACCCTACCCTTAACCTAATCTTATCTCTAACCTTTACCTAGCCCTAAACCTAACCATGACTTAACCGTAACACTTACCCTAACCCTAAAACTAATCTTAACCCTAATCCTAATCCTAACCTTAACCCTAACCCTAACCCCTAACACTAACCCTAAGCTCAACCCTCACACTTAACTTAAACTGCACCCTGACCCTAACCTTAAACTAAACCCTAACCCTAAAGCTAACCCTAACATTAACCCAAACACCAAAACCTAACCCTGACACTAACACTAACCCTAAACTTAACCCTAACCTGATCCTAACCTTAACCCAAACACCTAACTCTAATATTTACCCTAACGCTAATCTTAACTTAACTTTCACCCTATACATCTATTAACCCTAAAATTAACCCTAAAATTAAACCTAACCCTAAATATCCCCTCAGTCTAGCCCTAACCCTAACTCTAACTCTAACCCTGACCCTAACCGTAACACTGTAAAACACCAGCTTAACTGTAAATCTAACACTAACCCTCACACGAACCCTAACCCTTTCCCTAAACCTAACCCTATCCCTAACCCTAACCCTAACCCTGACCTAAACATAACCCTTACCCTAACCCTAAACTTAACCCTAACCTTAACTCTACCCTAACCCTAACACTAACAAAAACTCTAAACCTGACCCGAACCCTACCCCTAAACCCTAGCACTAACTCTAACTCTACACCTAATCCTAACCCTAACCTAGACGTACCCTTGACCGTAAACCTAGCCTTAACCCTAACCTTACCCCTATCCTATCCCTAACCCTAAACCTAACCCTAACACTAATCTTAATCCTAACTCTAACCTTAACCCTAACCCTTACCTAACCCTCACTATTAACTGAAAATTCACCCTAACCCTAACCCTAACTCTAACTCTAACCCTAACCATAACACTTACCCTAAACCCTCACCTTAACTGTAAACCTAACACTAAACCTCACCCGAACCCCTAACCGAATCCCCAACCCTAAACCTGCCGCTATCCCTAAACTTATCCCTAACCCTAACCCAAACACGAACAGTAACAGTAATCTAATACTAACCGTTACATTAACCCTAAACTTAACCCTACCCTAACCATAAACCTAACCCTAACACCCTAAACGTAAACTCTAACACTAAGTATAATCCTCACCGTAATCCTAACCCTTACCTTGACCCTCACTATGAACCTAAACATCACTCTAACCCTGAACCTAAACCTAACACTAACCCTAAACGTAACTCCTAACACTAACCCGTACCCTAAAACTAACCTTAACACTAACCTGAACACAAAATCAAACTTCAGCCCTAATCATAAGAATAACCCTCACCCCGTCCTAAGGTTCATCCAACACTAACCCTAACCTTCACCCTAAACCTAAACCTAACCCAAACCCTAACCTTAAACCTAACTCTAACCATAACACTACTCCACCTGTAACCCTAAAACTAAGCCTTACATTAGCCCTGAACCTAACCCTAGACCTAACCCTAATCCTAACCCTAACCCAAACTCTAAGCTTGATCCTAAATAGAACACTAACTCTAATTCTAAACCTGAACCTAAACCGAAATCTTACCCTACACCTAACCCTAACCCTGAACCTAACCCTAACTCTAACCCTAAGAATAACACTTACCCTAAACCCTCACCTTAACTGTAAAACTAACCGCAACCCTCACCCTAACCCCTAACCGTATCCCCCAACCCTAACCCTAATGCTATTCCTAACCCTAACACTAACCTGAACCCCTAAGCCCTAACGATAACCCTAACCCCTAACCCAAACCCTAACCCCTAACACCAAAGCCTAACCCAAACCTTAACCCTAAGTCTCACCCTAACTCTAACTCTAACATTAACCTGAAACCTAATAATAAACCTAACCCTAACCCTAAACCAAACCTAACCATGACCAGAACCACAATGACTAACCGGAACCCTCACCCAAACCCTAACCCTAAACTAAAACTCTAACCCTTAACACCTTACCATAACCAGAATCCTAACCCTACCCAACCCGAACCCTAAACCTAACCCTCACCCAAACGACAAAGACTAACACAAACCGTGACCCTAATCCTAACCATAACACTAAACTTAACCCTAACCTAAAATTTAACCCTAACCCTAAAACTAAAAAGAACCCGTAAACTTAACCCTAACCCTAAACATAACCTTAACACTAACCTGAAACCAAACTCAAACCTTAACCATAACCCTAAAACTAACCCTCAGCCTATCTTAAACTTCACCCTATCCCTAAGCTAAAGCTCACCCTAACTTTAACCCTAACCCTACCCCTAAATCAAACCCTAAACTTAACCTTGGCCCACCTGTAGTACCCTAAACCTAACCCTTACAATAACTCTGACCCTAACCCTCACCCTTACCCTAACCCTAACTGTAACCCTCACCCTTAACCTAAACTTCACACTAACCCTAAATCTAAACATAACCCTACCCCCAAACATAACCCCTAACCCTAATCCAAACGCTAAACCTAACCTTAACACTAACCTGAACACGAACCCAAACTCTAGACCTAACCTTAAAAATAACACTCACCATATCGTAAACTTCATCCAAACCCTAACCCTAAATCTAAACCTAACCCAAACCCTAAACTTAAACTTTAATCATAACGCTAGTCCACCTGTAACCCTAAACCTAACCCTTACAATAGCCCTGAACCTAACAATAACCCTTACCCAAAACCCTAACCCAAATCCTAAACCGAAGCCTAACGTGAACCCAAACCCGAACCCTAAACACAAACCATATCACTAGCCCTAGCCCTAGGCCCTAGCCCAAGTCCTAGCCCTAGCCCTAACCCTAACACTAACTCGAACCCTAAAACCTAACCCTAAACATTAACCCTAACCCTGAACACTAACCCTAACACTAACCGCTAACCCTAAACCCAAACCCTAACCCTGAACACTAACCCTAACACTAACTGCTAACCCTAAACCCTAACCCTAACCCTAAACCCTAACACTAACCCTAACACTAACCATGAACCCTAACCCTAAACTCTAACCATCAGCCTAACCCAAAACCCTAACCCTAACCCTAAACTCTAGCCCTAAAACCCTAGCCCTAGACCTAGCCCTAACACCAAGCCCTAGCCCTAGCCCTAACCCTAACCCTAACCTCTAACCTCTAAAACTAACCCTAGCCCTAACCCTAAACCCTAAATCCTAACCCTAAACCCAAACCCTAAACCTAACCCTGACTCTAACCCCTAACCCTGACCCAGACCCTGACCCTAAACCGTGACAATGACCCTAAACCCTGACCATGACCCTAACCCTGACCGTGACCCTAACCCTGACCCTAAACTCTGACCCTGACACTAAACACTGACTCTGACCCTGACCCTAAACTCTATCACTAAACACTAAACCCTAACCCCTAGCCCTAACACATAGCCCTAACCTTACCCCAACCCTAATCCTAAACCCTAAACCCTAACCATAAAAACAAACCCTAAACCTAACCCTGACCCTAACCCCTAACCCTGACCCTGACCCTAAACCCTGACCATAAACCCTGACCCTGACACTAAAAACTGACCCTGACCCTAAACTCGAACACTAAACCCTAAAACCTAACCTTAACCCCTAAACCCGATCCCGAACCATAACCCTAACACTAAACTAAACCCTAAACCCTAACCTGTGTAGGGAGTGAGGAGGTGGGAGGGACTAGGCTGGGCACTGTGAAGGGAGTCAGGAGGTGGGAGAGACCATGCAGGGCCCTGTATAGAGAGTGAGAGACCAGGCAGGGCACTGTATAGGGAGTAAGATGGTGGGACAAAAGAGACAGAAACCTGTGTAGGGAGTGAAGAGCTGAGAGACCAGACAGAGACCTTTGTAGGGAGTGAGGAGGTGGGTGAGACCAGGCAGGGCCCTGAGTAGGGAGAGAGGAGATGGAAGAGACCAGGCAGGGACAGGTGTAGGAAGTGAGGAGGTGGGAGGGACCAGGAAGGGCCCTGTGTAAGGAGTGAGGATGTGGAAGAGAACAGGCAGAGAACTCTGTAGGGAGTAAGGAGGTGGGACAGAGCAGGCAGAGACCTTTACAGGGATGGAGGAGGTGGGAGAGAAAAGGTGGGGCCCTGAGTAGGGAGTGAGGGGCTGGGAGCAACCAGGCACGGCCATGTCTAGGGAGTGAGGAGGTGGGAGAGGTCAGGCAGGGACCTGAGTAGGGAGTTAGGCCTTAGGAGAGACCAGGCAGAGACCTGCATAGGGAGTGAGGAGGTGAGAGAGACCAGGTAGGATGCTGTGTAAAGAGTGAGGATGTAGGAGAGACCAGGCAGGGCCCTGTGTAAGGAGTGATGAGGTGGGAGAGACGAAGCAGGGACCTGTGTAGGGAGTGAGGAAGTGGGAGAGGCCAGGCAGAGACCTGTGTAGGGAGTGAGGAGGTGGGAGAGAATAGGCAGAAACCTGTGTAGGGATTGAGAAGATGGTAGAGAGCAGGCAGGGCCCTGTGTAGGGAGTGGAGAGGTGGGAGAACCATTCAGAGACCTGCATAGGGAGTGAGGAGATGGGAGAGACCAGGAAGGGCCCTCTGTAGGGAGTGAGTTGGCCAGAGATCAGGCATGTCCCTGTATGGAGTAAGGATATGGGAGAGACCAGGCAGGGCCCTGTGCAGGGAGTTAGGAGGTGGGAGAGAACAGGCAGAGAAGAGTGTAGGGAGTGAGGAGGTGGGACAGACCAGGCAGGGCTCTGTGCATAGAGAAGATGGGAGACACCAGACAGGGCCCTGTGTAGGGAGTGAAGAAGAGGGAGACCCAGGCAGAGTCCTGCTTAGGGAGTGAGGAGATGGGAGAGACCAGGCAGAGCCAAGTATAGGGAGTGAGGAGATGGGAGAGACCAGGCAGGCCCTGTGTAAGGAGTGATGAGGTGGGAGAGACCAAGCAGGACCCTGTGCAGGGTGTGAGGGGGAGGGAGCATCCAGGCAGGGCCCTGTGGAGGGAGTGAGGTGTTGGGAGAGACCACACAGGTCCTGTGTAGGGAGTGAGAATGTGCCAGAGATCAGGCAGGGCCCTGTGTAGAGAGTGAGGAGGTGGCAGAGAAGAGACAGAGACATATGTAGGGAGTAAGCAGAAGGGAGACACCAGGCAGGGCCCTCTGTAGGGAGTGAGGAGGAGGGACATACCAGGCAGGGCCCTGTGTAAGGAGTGAGGAGGTGGGAGAATCCAGGCAGACACCTGTGTAGGGAGTGAGGAGCTGGAAGAGACCAGGCAGGGACCTGTGTAGGTCCTGAGGAGGTGGGAGAGGCCAGGCAGCGTCCTGTGTAGGGAGTGAGAAGGTGGGAGAGACCAGGCAGGGCCCTATGTTGGGAGTGAGGATGCAGGAGAGAAGAGGCAGAGATGTGGGAGAGACCAGGCAAAGACCTGTGAAGGGACTGAGGAGGTGGGAGAGACCTGGCAGGGCCCAGTGTAGGGAGTGAGTATCTTGGAGAGAAGAGGCAGAGACCTGTGTAGGGATTGAGAAGAAGGAGAGACCAGGCCGGGCCCTGTGTAGGGAGTGAGGAGGTGGGAGAGGCCAGGCAGAGCCCTGTGTAGGGAGTGAGGTGTTAGGAGAGACCAGGCAGGGCCCTGTGTAGGGAGTGATGAGGTGAGAGAGAGCAGGTAGGACCCTGTGTACAGAGTGAGGATGTGGAAGAGAACAGGCAAGGCTGTGTGTAGGAAGTAAGGTGGTGGAGATACCAGTCAGGGACCTGTGTAGGGATTGAGGAAGTGGGAGAGACCAGGCAGGACCCTGTGTAGGGAGTGAGGAGGTGGGAGAGACCATCAGGGCCCTGTGTAGGGAGTGAGGAGGTGATAGAGAACAGGTAAGGCCCTGCATACACAGTGAGGAGTTGGGAGAGACCACCCAGATACCTGAGTAGGGAGTCAGGATGTGGGAGAGATCAGGCAGAGCCCTGTGTAGGAAGTGAGGTGTTAGGAGAGACCAGGCAGGGCCCTGTGTAGGGAGTGAGGAGGTGGGAGAGACCAGGTAGGACCCTGTGTACAGAGTGAGGATGTGGAAGAGAACAGGCAAGGCTGTGTGTAGGAAGTAAGGTGGTGGAGATACCAGTCAGGGACCTGTGTAGGGATTGAGGAAGTGGGAGAGACCAGGCAGGACCCTGTGTAGGGAGTGAGGAGGTGGGAGAGACCATCAGGGCCCTGTGTAGGGAGTGAGGAGGTGATAGAGAACAGGTAAGGCCCTGCATACACAGTGAGGAGTTGGGAGAGACCACCCAGATACCTGAGTAGGGAGTCAGGATGTGGGAGAGATCAGGCAGAGCCCTGTGTAGGAAGTGAGGTGTTAGGAGAGACCAGGCAGGGCCCTGTGTAGGGAGTGAGGAGGTGGGAGAGACCAGGTAGGACCCTGTGTACAGAGTGAGGATGTGGAAGAGACCAGGCAGGTCTGTGTGTAGGGAGTAAGGAGGTGGAGATGCCAGGCAGGGCCCTGTGTAGGGAGTGAGGATGTAGGAGAGATCATCAGGGCCCTGTGCAGGAAGTGAGCAGATGGGATACACCAGGCAGGGCCCTGTATAGGGAGTGAGGAGATGGGAGAGAACAAGCACAGCCCTGTGTAGGGAGTGAGAAGAAGGGAGATAACAGCCAGAAACACAGTGCAGGGACTGAGGAGGTGGGAGAGGTAAGGCAGGACCCTGTGTAGGGAGTGAGGGGGTGATAGAGACCAGGCAGAGCCCTGTGTAGGGAGTGAGGAGGTGGGAGAGGCCAGGCATGGCCCTGTGTAGGGAGTGAGGAGGTGAGAGAGACCAGGCAGGGCCCTGTGGAGGGAGTAAGGAGGTGGAGAGACCAGGCAGTGGCTTGTTTAGGGAGTGAGCAGGTGCGAGAGAACATCAGGGCCCTGTGTAGGGAGTGAGGAGGAGGGAGAAAACAGGCTAACACCTGTGTATGTAGTAAGGAGGTGGGAAAGACCACCCAGAGACCTGTGTAGGGATTGAGGAATGGGAGGGAACAGGCAGAGAACTGTGTAGGGAGTGAGGAGGTAGGAGAGACCAGGCAAGGCCCTGTGTAGGGAGCGAAGAGGTGGAGAACCAGGCAGAGTCCTGCGTAGGGAGTGAGAAGGCGAGAGAGGACAGGCAGAGCCCTGCGTAGGGAGTGAGGAGGTGGGATTGACTAGGCAGGACCCTGGGTAGGGTGTGAGGAGGTGGGAGATTCCAGGCAGGGCCCTTTGTAGGGAGTGAGGTGTTGGGAGAGACCAGGCAGAGTCCTGTGTAGGGAGTGAGGATTTGGGAGAGACCAGGCAGGGCCCTGTGTGTGGCCTGAGGAGGTTAGAAATACCAGGCAGGGCCCTGAGTAGGGAGTGAGGAAGTGGGAGAGAAGAGGCAGGGCCCTGTCTAGGGATTGAAGAGGTGGGAGAGAACAGGCAGAGACCCTTGTAGGGAATGGGGAGGTGGGAGAACCATGCAGAGACCTGTGTAGGGATGGAGAAGGTGGGAGGGACCAGTTAGGGCCCTGTGTGTGCAGTCAGGATGTGAGAGAGAGGAGGCAGGGCCCTGTGTGAATTGAGGATGTGGGAGAGGCCAGGCAGGGCCCTGTTTAGGGAGTGAGGAGGTGGGAGAGATCATCAGGGCCCTGTAAAGGGAGTGAGGAGGTGAGAGAGGCCAGTCAGGGACCTGTGTAGGGAGTGAGGAGGTGGGAGAGACCAGGCAGAGACCTGCATAGGGAGTGAGGAGGTGAGAGAGACCAGGTAGGATGCTGTATAAAGAGTGAGGATGTAGGAGAGACTAGCCAGAGCCCTGTGCAGGGAGTAAGGAGGTGGAGAGACCAGGCAGGGTCCTGTTTAGGGAGTGAGGAGGTGGGAGAGATCATCAGGGCCCTGTAAAGGGAGTGAGGAGGTGGGAGAGACCACCCAGATACCTGTGTAGGGACTGAGGAGGTGGGAGAGAAAAGACAGAGCCCTGTGTAGGGAGTGAGGAGGTGGGAGATACCAGGCAGGGCCCTGTGTAGGGAGTGAGGAGGTGGCAGGGAGCAGTCAGAGACCTGTGTAGGGAGTGAGGAGGTGGCAGAGACCAGGCAGGGCCCTGTCTAGGGAGTGAGGAGTTGGAAGAGACCAGGCAGAGACCTGTGTACTGAGTCAGGAGGTGGGAAAGAACAGGCAGGACTGTGTTTAGCAAGTGAGGGGGTGAGAGAGAATAGGCAGAAACTTGTGTAGGGAGTGAGAAGATGGAAGACAGCAGGCAGGGCCCTGTGTAGGGAGTGAAGAGGTGGGAGAAACATTCAGAGACCTGAATAGGGAGTGAGGAGTTGGGAGAGACCAGGCAGGGCTCTGTGCAGGGAGTGAGGAGGCCAGAGATCAGGCAAGTCCCTTTGTATGGAGTAAGGATGTGGGAGAGACCAGGCAGGGCCCTGTGCAGGGAGTGAGGAGGTAGGAGAGATCAGGCAGGGACTGGTGTAGGGAGTGAGGAGGTGGGAGAGACCAGGCAGGGCTCCGTGTAGGAAGTGAGGAAGTGGGAAAGAACAGGCAGAAAGCTGTGTATGGAGTGAGAAGATGGGAGACACTAGCCAGGGCCCTGTGTAGGGAGTGAAGAGGTGGGAGAACAAGGCAGAGTCCTGCATAGAGAGTGAGGAGGTGGGAGAGGACAGGCAGAGCCCTGCTTAGGGAGTGAGGATGTGGGAGAGACAAAGCAGGGCTCTTTGTAAGGAGTGATGAGGTGGGAGAGACTAGGCAGGACCCTGCTAGGGGTTATTGATATTGTAAGGGTTAGGTTTAGGGTTAGGGTAGGGGTAAGGTTAGGGTTAAGGCTAGCTTTACTGTAAAGGGTGGGGCCAGGTTAGGGTTAGGGTTAGGTTTAGAGTTCGAGTTAGATCTAGGGTTTAGGGTTAGGGTTAGGGTCCGGTTTAGAGTTATTGTTAGGTTTAGGGTAGAGTTAAGGTTAGCGTTAAGTTTAGGGTTAGGGTAAGGATTAAGTTTAGGTCAGGGTTAGGGTTAGGATGAGTGATAGGGTTAGGGAAAGGGTTAGGGGTTTGTGTGAGGCTTAGTGTTACATTTACAGTTAAGCTGATGTTTTAGGGTGTTACTACCAGGGTTTACCAGGGTTAGGGTTAGAGTTAGGGTTAGGGCGAGAGTTAGAGGATAGTTTAGGGTTAGGTGTAATTTTAGGGTTAGGGTTAGGCTTAGGTTTAGGGTGAAGTTTAGGTTAAGGATGAGGGTTAGGATTAGGCTTTGGTGTTTAGGTTAAGGTTAGGGTTAGGCTTAGTGTTAGGTTTAGCGTTAAGTGTTTGGGTTAATGTTAGGGTCAGGTTTAAGGTTAGGTTTAGGGTTAGGGTTAGTGTTTGGTTTAGGGTTAGGGTTAGGGTGAAGTTTAAGTTAAGGGTGAGTGTTGAGCTTAGGGTTAGTGTTGGGGTTAGGGTTAGGGTTAAGGTTAGAATTAAGTTTAGGGTTAAGGTCAGGTTTAGAGTTAGGGTAAGTGTTAGGGTTAAGTCATAGTTAGGTTTAGGACTAGTTTTTAGTTAGAGATAGGGTTGGGTTCAGGGTTGGGGTTAGGTTTAGATGTTAGGGTGAGGGATAGTGCTAGGTTTCCATTCAAACTGCGTGTGTAGGGTAAGTTTTAGGGTTAAAGTTAGAGTTAGAGTCAGGGTTAGGTTTAAGTTTAGTGTTGGGATTATGTTTATGGTTAGGGTCAGGGTTGGGGAGATTTAGTGTTTAGGGTTACAGTGAATTTATGTTCTGCGAGAGGGTTAGGGTTAGGGGTTTGGGTTCAGGTTAGAGTCAGGGTTAGGGTTAGGTTTAGGGTTAGGGTTAGGTTTAGTGTTAGTGTTAGTTTTGCTTAGGGTTAGGGTTTGAATGAAGTTAGGGTAGGCTTAGTGTTATGCTTAGGGTGAAATTTTGGTTAAGGGTTCGGGTTCGGCTTAGGCTTAGGGTTAGAGTTAGGGTCAGTGGTTAGGGTTAGGTTTAGGGTTAAGGTTAGGTTTAGGCTAAGGATTAGCGTTAGAGTTACGGTTAAGGGTTAGCATTTCAGTTAGGTTTAGGTTAGGGTTATAATTAGGGTTAAGTTTAGGGTTAGGGTAAGAGTTAGAGTTACATTTACAGTTAAGATGAGGATTTTGGGAAAGTGTTACAGTTAAGATTAGGGTTAGGGCTAGGGTTAGGGTTAGAGTTAGGGTTAAGGGTTAGGGTTAGGTTTAAGATTATGGTAGGCTTAAAGATAGGGTTAAGGTTAGGTTAGGGTTAGGGTCAGGGTTAGGATTAGAATTAGGTTTAGGGCGAGGATTAGGGTCAGAGTTATTGTAAGGGTTAGGTTTAGGGTTACAGGTGGGCCAAGGTTAAGGTGAGGGTTAGGTTTAGGGGTAGGGTTAGGGTTAAAGTCAGGGTGAGTTTTAGGTTAGGGATAGGGTGAAGTTTAAGACAGGGTGAGGGTTAGGGTTATGGCTAAGGTTTGGGCTTGTTTTCAGGTTAGTGTTAAGGTTATGTTCAGGGTTAGGGTTAAGTTCATGGGTTGTGTTTAGTTTTAGGGTTAGGGTTAGATTTAAGGTTAGGGTTAAGTTTAGTGTTACGGTTAGGGTAAGGGTTATGGTTGTGTTAGGCGTTGTGGTTGGGGTGAGGGTTAGGTTTAGGGTTAGGGTTGGGTAGGGTTTGGATTATGGTTATGGTAAAGTGTTAGAGTTAGAGGTGTAGTTTAGGATTAGGTTTTGGGTGAGGGTTCCGGTTAGACCTTGTGTTTCTGGTCATGGTTAGGTTTGGTTTAGGGTTAGGGTTAGGTTCATGATTAGGTTTCGGGTTAGTGTTAGAGTTAGGGTGAGAGTTAGGGTTAAGGTTTTTGCTAGGCTTTGGTGTTAGGGTTAGGGTTTGTGTTAGGGTTAGGTTTATCATTAGGGCTCAGGGGTTTCAGGTTAGTGTTAGGGTTAGGGTTAGGGATAGCATTAGGGTTAGCGTTGTGGGATACGGTTAGGGGTTAGGGTGAGGGTTACGGTTAGTTTTACAGTTAAGGTGAGGGTTTAGGGTAAGTGTTATGATTAGGGTTAGAGTTAGAGTGAGGGTTAGGTTTAGGGTTAGGGTTAAGTGTAGGGTAAGATTTAGGTTTAGGTCCAAGTTGAGGGTTAGACTTAGTGTTCTATTTAGGGTCAAGGTTAGAGTTAGGGTTAGGGTTAGGATTAGGTCTAGGTTTAGGATTAGGATTAAGTTTAGGGTTAGGTTCAGGGCTATTGTAAGTGTTCAGTTTAGGGTTACAGATGGACTAGCGTTATTCTTAGAGTTAGGTTTGAGGTTAGGGTTTGGGTTAGGTCTAGGTTTAGGGTTAAGGTTATGGTTAGTGTTTGGATGAAGTTCAGGATAGGGTGAGGGTTATTTTTCTGGTGAGGGCTAGGGTTTGGGTTTGTGTTCAGGTTAGTGTTAAGGATAGGTTTAGGGTTCGGTTAGGGTTAGGCGTTATGTCTAGGGTCAGCGTTAGGTTAGGTTTAGGGTTAGTGTGAAGTTTAGGTTAAGGGTGAGGGTTATGATAAGGGTTAGGATTATAGACGGTGTTAGACGTTAGGTTTAGGGTGTTAGGGTTAGGTTTATGGTTAGGGTAGATTTAAGTTTAGGTTTAATATTAGGGTTAGGGTTAGATTTGGGTTACTGTTCGTATTAGGGTTAGGGTTAGGGATAAGTTTGGGGATAGCGTCAGGTTTAGGGTTGGGGATACGGTTAAGGATTAGGGTGAGGGTTAGGGTTAGGTTTACAGTTAAGGCGAGGGTTTAGGGTAATTGTTATGGTTAGGGCTCGAGTTAGATTTAGGCGTAGGGTTAGGGTGATGTTTCAGTTAATAGTCACGTTAGAGTTAAAGTTAGAGTAGGGTCAAGTTTAGTGTTCGGGTTAGGTATGGAGTTAGGGTTCGGGTAGGGGTAAGGTTAGGGTTAAGGCTAGGTTTACGATAAAGGGCAGGGCTAAGTTAGTGTTAGGTTTAGAGTTAGAGTTAGTGCTAGGGTTTGGGGTTATGCTTATGGTCAGGTTTAAAGTTATTGTTAGGCTTTGTTACGGGGTTAGGGTTGTGTTTGTTACGGGGATACGATTGTATTTTCGGGGTTTAGAGTTGTGCTTGTTAGGGGCTTAGGGTTGTTTTCGTGAGGGGGTTAGGGTTGTTCGTTGTTTGGGGGTTAGGGTTGTTTGTTGTTTGGGGGTTAGGTTTGATTGTTGTTAGGGGGTTAAGGTTGTTTGTTGTTAGGGGTATAGTGTTGTTTGTTGTTAGGGGTTCAGGGTTGTTTGTTGTTAGGGGGTTAGTGTTGTTTGTTGTTAGGGTGTTAGGGTTGTTTGTTGTTAGTGGGTTAGGGTTGTTTGTTGTTAGGGAGTTAGGGTTGATTTTTGTTAGGGGGTTAGTGTTGTTTCTGGTCGGGGGTTAATGTTTGTTAGGGCGTTAGTTTTGTTTGTTGTTAGTGGGTTAGGGATGTTTGTTGTTAAGGGGTTAGTGTTGTTTGTTGTTAGGGGGTTAGGATTTTTTTTTGTAAGAGGGTTAGTGTTGTGTGTTGTTAGGGGGTTAGTGTTGTTTGTGGATGGGGGTTAGTGTTGTTGGTTGTTATGGGGTTAGGGTTTGTTGATAGGTGGTTACTTTTGTTGTTAGGGGTTTTGGGTTGTTGGATTTTAGGGGTTGAAGGTTGTTTGTTGTTAGAGACTTAGGGTTGTTTGTTGTTAGGGGGTTAGTGTTGTTTGTTGTTAGTGGGTTAGTGTTGTTTGTTGTTAGGGGTTCAGAGTTTTTTGTTGTTAGGGGGTTAGAGTTGTTTGTTGTTAGAGGATTTGGGTTCTTTCATGTTGGGGGTTAGTGTTGTTTGTTTTTAGAGGATAAGTGTTGGTTGTTGTTGAGGGTTAGTATTTTTTTTATTTTTACTGGGTTAGTGCTGTTGGTGGTTACGGGGTTAGTGTTGTTGGTTGTATAGGGGGTTAGGGTTGTTTGTTGTTAGGGGGTTAGGGTTGTTTCTTGTTGTACTTTAGTGGTTTTTGTTGTTAGGATGTTAGTGTTGTTTGTGGTTAGGGGTTTACTGTTGTTGGTTGTTAGGGGGTTAGGGTTGTTTGTTGTTAGGGGTTTAGGGTAGTTTGTTTTAAGGGGTTAGTGTTGTTTGTTGTTAGGTTGTTAGGATTGTTGTTAGGGTGTTAGTGGTGTTTGTTGTTAGGGGGTTAGTGTTTTTTGTTGTTAGGGGGTTAGTGTTGTTTCTTGTTAGAGAGTTAGTTTTCTTTGTTGTTAGGGGATTAGGGTTGTATGTAGTTAGTGGGTTAGAGTTGTTTGTTGTTGGGGGTTAGGGTTGTTTGTTGTTAGGGGGTTAGGGTTGTTGTTAGGGGGTTAGTGCTTTTTGTATTTAGGGGTTTCGGGTTGTTTCTTGTTGGGGTTTAGTGGTTTTTGTTGTTAGGGTGTTAGTGTTGTTTGTTGTTAGGGGGTTAGTGTTGTTTGTTCTTACGGGGTTAGTGTTGTTTGTGGTTAGGGTGTTAGTGTTGTTTGTGGTTAGGGGGTTAGTGTTGTTGGTTGTCAGGGGGTTAGGATTGTTTGTTGTTAGGCGTTTAGGGGTGTTTGTTGTTAGGGGGTTAAGGTTGTTTGTTGTTAGGAGGTCAGGGTTGTTTGTTGTTACGGGGTTAGGTTAGTTTCTTGTTAGGGGTTTAGTGTTGTTTGTTGTTAGGGGGTTAGTGTTTGTTGTTTCGGGGTTAGGGTTGTTTGTTGTTACGGGGTTAGTGTTGTTTGATGTTAGGGGTTAGGGTTTTTTGTTGTTAGGGGGTTAGTGTTGTTTGCTGTTAGGGTGTTAGGGTTGTTTGTTGTTAGTGGGTTAGTGTTGTTTGTTGTTAGTGGGTTAGTGTTTTTGGTTTTTAGGGGTTAGGGTTGTTTGTTGTTTGGGGGTTAGTGTTCTTTGTTGTTAGGGGGTTAGGGTCGTTTGTTGTTAGGGTGTTAGTGTTCTTTGATGTTAGGGGTTTAGGGTTGTTTGTTGTTGGGGGTTAGGGTTGTTTGTTGTTAGGGGTTAGGGTTTTTTGTTGTTACGGGGTTAGGGTTGGTTCTTGTTAGGGGGTTAGTGTTGTTTGTTGTTGGTGGGTTAGGGTTGTTTGTTGTTTGGTTAGGGTTGTGTGTAGTTAGGGGGTTAGTGTTGTTTGTTGTTAGGGGTTTAGGGTTGTTTCTTGTTGGGGTTTAGTGGTTTTTGTTGTTAGGGTGTTAGTGTTCTTTGTGGTTAGGGGGTTAGTGTTGTTGGTTGTTAGGGGGATAGGAATGTTTGTTGTTAGGGGGTTAGGGTTGTTTGTTGTTACTGGGTTAGTGTTGTTTGATGTTAGGGGTTAGGGTTGTTTGTTGTTAGGGGGTTAGTGTTGTTTGTTGTTAGGGTGTGAGGGTTGTTTGTTGTTAGTTGGTTAGTTTAGTTTGCTGTTACTGGGTTAGTGTTTTTGGTTTTTAGGGGTTAGGGTTGTTTGTTGTTTTTGGGCTAGTGTTGTTTGTTGTTAGGGTGTTAGGGTTGTTTGTTGTTAGGGTGTTAGTGTTCTTTGTTGTTAGGGGTTTAGGGTTGTTTGTTGTTAGGGGGTTAGGGTTGTTTGCTGTTAGGGGTTAGGGTTGTTTGTTGTTACGGGGTTAGGGTAGGTTCTTGTTAGGGGGTTAGTGTTGTTTGTTGTTGGTGGGTTAGGGTTGTTTGCTGTTTGGTTAGGGTTGTTTGTTGTTAGGGAGTTAGTGTTGTTTATTGCTAGCAGTTTAGGGTTGTTTCTTGTTGGGGTTTAGTGGTTTTTGTTGTTAGGGTGTTAGTGTTGTTTGTGGTTAGGGGGTTAGTGTTGTTGGTTGTTAGGGGGATAGGATTGTTTGTTGTTAGGGGGTTAAGGTTGTTTGTTGTTTGGGGGTTAGGGTTGTTTGTTGTTACGGGGTTAGTGTTGTTTGTTGTTAGGGGGTTAGGGTTATTTGTTGTTAGGGGGTTAGTGTTGTTTGTTGTTAGGGGTTAGGGTTGTTGTTACGGGGTTAGGGTAGGTTCTTGTTAGGGGGTTAGTGTTGTCTGTTGTTGGTGGGTTAGGGTAGTTTGTTGTTTGGATAGGGTTGTGTGTTGTTAGGGGGTTAGTGTTGTTGGTTGTTAGGGGTTTAGGGTTGTTTCTTGTTGGGGTTTAGTGGTTTTTGTTGTTAGGGTGTTAGTGTTGTTTGTGGTTAGGGGGTTAGTGTTGTTGGTTGTTAGGGGGAGAGGAATGTTTGTTGTTAGTGGGTTAGGGTTGTTTGTTGTTATGGGGTTAGTGTTGTTTGATGTTAGGGGTTTGGGTTGCTTGTTGTTTGGGGGTTAGGGTTGTTTCTTGTTGCAGGTTTAGTTTTGTTTGTTGTTACGGGGTTAGGGTAGTTTCTTGTTAGGGGTTTAGTGGTTTTTGCTGTTAGGGTATTATTGTTGTTTGTTGTTAGCGGTTTAGTGTTGTTTCTTGTTGGGGTTTAGATGTTTTTGTTGTTAGGGTGTTAGTGTTGTTTGTGGTTAGGGGGTTAGTGTTGTTGTTTGTTAGGGGGTTAGGGTTGTTTGTTGTTAGAAGGATAGGGTTGTTTGTTGTTATGGGTTTAGTGTTGTTTGTTGTTAGGGGTTTAAGGTTGTTTGTTGTTAGGGGTTTAGTGTAGTTTATTTTTAGGGGGTTAGTGTTGTTTGTTGTTAGGTTGTTAGGATTGTTGTTAGGGGGTTAGTTGCGTTTGTTGTTAGGGGGTTAGTGTTTTTTGTTGTTAGGGGGTTAGTGTTGTTTCTTTTTAGAGTGTTAGGGTTCTTTGTTGTTAGGGGCTTAGGATTGTTTGTTGTTAGTGGGTTAGAGTAGTTTCTTGTTGGGGGTTAGGGTTGTTTGTTGTTAGGGGGTTAGGGTTGTTGTTAGGTGGTTAGTGTTGTTTCTATTTAGGGGTTTGGGGTTGTTTCATGTTGAGGTTTAGTGGTTTTTGTTGTTAGGCTGTTAGTGTTGTTTGTTGTTAGGGTGTTAGTGTTGTTTATTGTTAGGGGGTTAGTGTTGTTTGATGTTAGGGGTTTAGTGTTGTTTGTTGTTAGGGGGTTAGTGTTGTTTGTTGTTAGGCTGTTAGGGTTGTTTGTTGTTAGTGGGTTAGTGTTTTTGGTTTTTAGGGGTTAGGGTAGTTTCTTGTTAGGGGGTTAGTGTTGTTTGTTGTTAGTGGGTTAGTGGTGTTTGTTGTCAGGGGTTCAGAGTTGTTTGTTGTTAGGGGGTTAGAGTTGTTTGTTGTTAGAGAATTTGGGTTCTTTCTTGTTAGGGGGTTAGTGCTGTTTGTTTTCAGGGGATACGTAGTGGTTGTTCTTAGGGGGTTAGTGTTTTATGTTTTTACTGGGTTAGTGCTGTTGGTGGTTAGGGGGTTAGTGTTGTTGGTTGTTTAGGGGGTTAGGGTTGTTTGTTGTTAGGGGTTAGGGCTGTTTGTTGTTACGGGGTTATGGTAGGTTCTTGTTAGGGGGTTAGTGTTGTTTGTTGTTAGTGGGATAGGGTTTTTTGTTGTTTGGTTAGGGTTGTGTGTTGTTAGGGGGTTAGTGTTGTTTGTTGTTACGGGTTTAGGGTTGTTTCTTGTTGGGGTTTAGTGGTTTTTGTTGTTAGGGTGTTAGTGTTGTTTGTGGTTAGGGGGTTAGTGTTGTTTCTATTTAGGGGTATAGGGTTGTTTCTTGCTGGGGTTTAGTGGTTTTTGTTGTTAGGGTGTTAGTGTTGTTTGTTGTTAGGGTGTTAGTTTTCTTTGTTGTTAGGGGGTTAGTGTTGTTTGATGTTAGGGGTTTAGTGTTGTTTGTTGTTAGGGGGTTAGTGTTGTTTGTTGTTAGGGTGTTAGGGTTGTTTCTTGTTAGGGGGTTAGTGTTTTTTTTTTTTACGGGTTAGGGTTGTTTCTTGTTAGGGGTTTAGTGTTGTTTGTTGTTAGTGGGTTAGTGGTGTTTGTTGTTTGGTGTTTACGGTTGTTGGTTGTTAGGGGGTTAGTGTTGTTTGTTGTTTCGGGTTTAAGGTAGTTTCTTGTTAGGGGTTTAGTGTTGTTTGTTGTTAGTCGGTTAGGGTTGTTTGTTGTTTGGCTAGGGTTGTTTGTTGCTAGGGGGTTAGGAGTGGTTGTTGTTAGGGTGTTAGTGTTGTTTGTTGTTAGGAGGTTAGTGTTATTTGTTGTTAGGTGTATAGGGTTGTTTCTTGTTGGGGTTTAGTGGGTTTTGTTGTTAGGCTGTTAGTGTTGTTTGTGATTAGGGGGTTAGTGTTGTTTGTATTTAGGGGTTTAGGGTTGTTTCTTGCTGGGGTTTAGTGGTTTTTGTTGTTAGGGTGTTAGTGTTGTTTGTTGTTAGGGGGTTAGTGTTGTTTGATGTTATGGGTTTAGTGTTGTTTGTTGTTAGGGGGTTAGTGTTGTTTGTTGTTAGGGTGTTAGGGTTGTTTGTTGTTAGGGGGTTAAGGTTTTTGGTTTTAGGGGTTAGGGTAGTTTCTTGTTAGGGGGTTAGTGTTTTTTGTTGTTAGTGGGTTAGTGGTGTTTGTTGTCAGGGGTTCAGAGTTGTTTGTTGTTAGGGGGTTAGAGTTGTTTGTTGTTAGAGGATTTGGGTTCTTTCTTGTTAGGGGGTTAGTGCTGTTTGTTTTCAGGGGATACGTAGTGGTTGTTCTTAGGTGGTTAGTGTTTTATGTTTTTACTGGGTTAGTGGTGTTGGTGGTTAGGGGGTTAGTGTTGTTGGTTGTTTAGGGGGTTAGGGTTGTTTGTTGTTAGGGGGTTAGGGTTGTTTGTTGTTAGGGGGTTAGTGTTGTTTGTTGTTAGGTGTTTACGGTTGTTCGTTGTTAGGGGGTTAGGGTTGTTTGTTGTTTCGGGTTTAAGGTAGTTTCTTGTTAGGGGTTTAGTGTTGTTTGTTGTTAGTCGGTTAGGGTTCTTTGTTGTTTGGTTAGGGTTGTTTGTTGCTAGGGGGTTAGGGATGGTTGTTGTTAGGGTGTTAGTGTTGTTTGTTGTTAGGAGGTTAGTGTTATTTGTTGTTAGGTGTTTAGGGTTGTTTCTTGTTGTGGTTTAGTGGGTTTTGTTGTTAGGGTGTTAGTGTTTTTGCTTAGGGGGTTAGTACTGTTGGTTGTTAGGGGGTTAGTGTTCTTTGTTTTTAGGGGTTAGGGTTGTTTGTTGTTACGGGGTTAGGGTAGTTACTTGTTAGGGGGTTAGTGTTGTTTGTTGTTAGTGGGTTAGTGTTGTTTGTTGTCTGGTTAGGGTTGTGTGTTCTTAGGGGGTTAGTGTTGTTTGTTGTTAGGGGTTTAGGGTTGCTTCTTGTTCGGGTTTAGTGGTTCTTGTTGTTAGGGTGTTAGTGTTGTTTGTGGTTAGGGGGTTAGTGTTGTTGGTTGTTAGGAGGATAGGATTGTTTGTTGTTAGGGGTTTAGGGCTCTTTGTTGTTTGGGGGTTAGGGTTGTTTGTTTTTACGGGGTTAGTGTTGTTTGATGTTAGGGGTTTAGGGTTGTTCGTTGTTAGGGGGTTAGTGTTTGTTGTTAGGGTGTTAGGGTTGTTTGTTGTTAGTGGGATAGGGTTGTTTGTTGTTTGGTTAGGGATGTGTGTTGTTAGGGGGTTAGTATTGTTTGTTGTTAGGGCTTTAGGGTTGTTTCTTGTTGGAGTTGAGTGGTTTTTGTTGTTAGGGTGTTAGTGGTGTTTGTGGTTATGGGGTTAGTGTTGTTGGTTGTTAGGGGGATAGGAATGTTTGTTGTTAGGGGGTTAGGGTTGTTTGTTGTTACGGGGTTAGTGTTGTTTGATGTTAGGGGTTAGGGTTGTTTGTTGTTAGAGGGTTAGTGTTGTTTGTTGTTAGGGTGTTAGGGTTGTTTGTTGTTAGTTGGATAGGGTTGTTTGCTGTTAGTGGGTTAGTGTTTTTGGTTTTTAGGGGTTAGGGTGTTTGTTGTTTCGGGGTTAGTGTTGTTTGTTGTTAGGGGGTTAGGGTTATTTGTTGGTAGGGTGTTAGTGTTCTTTGATGTTAGCGGTTTAGGGTTGTTTGTTGTTAGGGGGTTAGGGTTGTTTGTTGTTAGGGGTTAGGGTTGTTTGTTGTTACGGGGTTAGGGTAGGTTCTTTTTAGGGGGTCAGTGTTGTTTGTTGTTAGTGGGTTAGGGTTGTTTGTTGTTTGGTTAGGGTTGTGTGTTGTTAGGGGGTTAGTGTTGTTTGTTAGGGGTTTAGGGTTGTTTCTTGTTGGGGTTTATTGGTTTTTGTTTTTCGGGTGTTAGTGCTGTTTTTGGTTAGGGTGTTAGTGTTGTTGGTTGTTAGGGGGTAAGGATTCTTTGTTGTTAGGTGGTTAGGGTTGTTTGTTGTTTGGGGGTTAGGGACGTTTGTTGTTACGGGGTTAGTGTTGTTTGTTTTTACGGGTTTAGTGTAGTTTCTTGTTATTGGTTTCGTGTTGTTTGTTGTTAGGGGATAATTGTTGTTTTTTCTTAGGCGTTTAGTGTTGTTTCCTGTTGGGGTTTAGTGGTTTTTCTTGTTAGGGTGTTAGTGTTGTTTGTGGTTAGGGGGTTAGTGTTGTTGGTTGTTAGGGGGTCAGGGTTGTTTGTTGTAAGAAGGTTAGGGTTGTTTGTTGTTAGGGGGTTAGTGTTTGTTGTTAGGGGTTTAGTGTTGTTTCTTGATGGGGTTTAGTAGTTTTTGTTGTTAGGGTGTTAGTGTTGTTTGTTGTTAGGGGTTTAGGGTTGTTTGTTGTTAGGGGTCTAAGGTTGTTTGTTGTTAGGAGGTTAGGGTTCTTTGTTGTTACGGGGTTAAGTTAGTTTCTTGTTAGGGGTTTAGTGTTGTTTATTGTTAGGGGGTTAGTGTTTGTTGTTAGGGTTTAGGGTTGTTTCTTGTTGGGGTTTAGTGGTTTTTGTTGTTAGGGTGTTAGTGGTGTTTGTTGTTAGGGGGTTAGTGTTTTTTGCTGTTAGGGTGTTAGTGTTGTTTGTGGTTAGGGTGTTAGTGCTGTTTGTGGTTAGGGGGTGAGCGTTGTTGGTTGTTAGGGGGTTAGGATTGTTTATTGTTAGGGATTTAGGGTTGTTTGCTGTTGGGGGTTAAGGTTGTTTGTTGTTAGGAGGTTAGGGTTGTTTGTTGTTACACGGTTAGGTTAGTTTCTTGTTAGGGGTTTAGTGTTGTTTGTTGTTAGGGGGTTAGTGTTGTTTGTATTTAGGGGTTTAGGGTTGTTTCTTGTTGGGCTTTAGTGGTTTTTGTTGTTAGGATGTTAGTGTTGTTTGTTGTTAGGGGGTTAGTGGTGTTTGTTCTTACGGGGTTAGTGTTGTTTGTGGTTAGGGTGTTAATGTTGTTTGTGGTTAGGGGGTGAGTGTTGTTGGTTGTTAGGGGGTTAGGATTGTTTGTTGTTAGGGGTTTAGGGTTGTTTGTTGTTAGGGGTTTAAGGTTGTTTGTTGTTAGGGTGTTAGGGTTGTTTGTTCTTAGTGGGTTAGGGTTGTTTTTTGTTAGTGGGTTAGTGTTTCTGGTTTTTAGGGTTAAGGGTTGTTTGCTGTTTGGGGGTTAGTGTTGTTTGTTGTTAGGGCGTTAGGGTTGTTTGTTGTTAGGGTGTTAGTGTTCTTTGATGTTAGGGGTTTGGGGTTGTTTGTTGTTAGGAGGTTAGTGTTGTTTGTTGTTAGGGCTTTAGGGTTGTTCCTAGTTGGGTTTAGTAGTGTTTGTTGTTAGGGTGTTAGTGTTGTCCGTTTTTGGGGGTTAGTGTTGTTGTTGTTAGGGGGTTAGTGTTGTTTGTTGTTAGATTGTGAGAGTTGTTTGTTGTTCGGGGTTTGTTTTGTTTTTTAGGGGGTTAGTTTTGTTTGTTGTTAGTGGGTTAGTGTTGTTTGTAGTTAGGGGATTAGGGTTGTTGTTAGAGGGTTAGTGTTGTTTGTTGTTGGGGTTTACTGTTGTTTGTTTTTAGGGGGTTAGGGATCTTTGTTGTTAGGGTGTTAGTGTTGTTTGTTGTTAGGGGGTTAGTGTTGTTTGTTGTTAGGTGTTTAGGGTTGTTTCTTGTGGGGTTTAGTGGGTTTTGTTGTTAGGGTGTTAGTGTTTTTGCCTAGGGGTTAGTGCTGTTGGTTGTTAGGGGGTAAGGGTTGTTTGTTGTTAGGGGTTTAGGGTTGTTTGTTGTTAGTGGGTTAGTGTTGCTTGTTGTTAGGGGTTCCGAGTTTTTTGTTGTTAGGGGGTTAGAGTTGTTTGTTCTTAGAGGATTTGTGTTGGTTGTCGTTAGGGGGTTAGTTTTTTTTGTTTTTACTGGGTTAGTGCTGTTGGTGGTTAGGGGGTTAGTGTTGTTGGTTGTTTAGGGTGTTAAAGTTGTTTGTTGTTAGGAGGTTAGGGTTGTTTGTTGTTACAGGGTTAGGTTAGTTTCTTGTTAGGGGTTTAGTGTTGTTTGTTGTTAGGGGGTTAGTGTTTGTTGTTAGGGGTTTAGTGTTGTTTCTTGTTGGGGTTTAGTGTTTTTTGTTGTTAGGGTGTTAGTGTTGTTTGTTGTTAGGGGTTTAGGGTTGTTTGTTGTTAGGGGTTTAAGGTTGTTTGTTGTTAGGAGGTTAGGGTTGTTTGTTGTTACGGGGTTAGGTTAGTTTCTTGTTAGGGGTTTAGTGTTGTTTGTTGTTAGGGGGTTAGTGTTTGTTCTTAGGGGTTTAGGGCTGTTTCTTGTTGGGGTTTAGTAGTTTTTGTTGTTAGAGTGTTAGTGTTGTTTGTGGTTAGGGGGTTAGTGTTGTTGTTTGTTAGGGGGTTACGGTTGTTTGTTGTTACGAGGTTAGGGTTGTTTGTTCTTACAGGGTTAGGTCAGTTTCTTGTTAGGGGTTTAGTGTTGTTTGTTGTTAGGAGGTTAGTGTTTGTTGTTAGGGGTTTAGTGTTGTTTCTTGTTGGAATTTAGTGGTTTTTGTTGTTAGGGTGTTAGTGTTGTTTGTTGTTAGGGGTTTAGGGTTGTTTGTTGTTAGGGGTTTAAGGTTGTTTGTAGTTAGGAGGTTAGGGTTGTTTGTTGTTACGGGGTTAGGTTAGTTTCTTGTTAGGTGTTTAGTGTTGTTTGTTGTTAGGGGGTTAGTGTTTGTTGTTAGGGTTTTAGGGTTGTTTCTTGTTGGGGTTTAGTAGTTTTTGTTGTTAGGGTGTTAGTGTTGTTTGTTGTTAGGGGGTTAGTGTTGTTTGTTCTTACGGGGTTAGTGTTGTTTGTGGTTAGGGGGTTAGTGTTGTTGTTTGTTAGGGGGTTAGGGTTGTTTGTTGTTAGGAGGTTAGGGTTGTTTGTTGTTACAGGGTTAGGTTAGTTTCTTGTTAGGGGTTTAGTGTTGTTTATTGTTTGGGGGTTAGTGTTTGTTGTTAGGGGTTTAGTGTTGTTGCTTGTTACGGGGTTAGGGTTGTTTGTTGTTAGGAGGTTAGGGTTGTTTGTTGTTACAGGGTTAGGTTAGTTTCTTGTTAGTGGTTTAGTGTTGTTTATTGTTAGGGGGTTAGTGTTGTTAGGGGTTTAGTGTTGTTTCTTGTTGGAATTTAGTGGTTTTTGTTGTTAGGGTGTTAGTGTTGTTTGTTGTTAGGGGTTTAGGGTTGTTTGTTGTTAGGGGTTTAAGGTTGTTTGTTGTTAGGAGGTTAGGGTTTGTTGTTACGGGGTTAGGTTAGTTTCTTGTTAGGTGTTTAGTGTTGTTTGTTGTTGGGGGTTAGTGTTTGTTGTTAGGGGTTTAATGTTGTTTCTTGTTGGGGTTTAGTGTTTTTTGTTTTTAGGGTGTTAGTGTTGTTTGTTGTTAGGGGTTTAGGGTTGATTTTTGTTAGGGTTTTAAGGTTGTTTGTTGTTAGAAGGTTAGGGTTGTTTGTTGTTACGGGGTTAGGTTAGTTTCTTGTTAGGGGTTTAGTGTTGTTTGTTGTTATGGGGTTAGTGTTTGTTGTTAGGGGTTTAGGGTTGTTTCTTGTTGGGGTTTAGTAGTTTTTGTTGTTAGGGTGTTAGTGTTGTTTGTGATTAGGGGGTTTGTGTTGTTTGTTGTTAGGGGTTTAGGGTTGTTTGTTGTTAGGGGGTTAGGGTTGTTTGTTGTTAGGGGTTTAGAGTAGTTTATTTTTAGGGGGTTAGTGTTGTTTGTTGTTAGGTTGTTAGGATTGTTGTTAGGGGGTTAGTGGTGTTTGTTGTTAGGGGGATAGTGTTTTTTGTTGTTAGGGGGTTAGTGTTGTTTCTTGTTAGAGAGTTAAGGTTCTTTGTTGTTAGGGGCTTAGGGTTGTTTTTTTGTTAGTGGGTTAGAGTAGTTTGTTGTTGGGGGTTAGGGTTGTTTGTTGTTAGGGGGTTAGGGTTGTTGTTAGGTGGTTAGTGTTGTTTCTAATTAGGGGTTTCGGGTTGTTTCTTGTTGAGGTTTAGTGGGTTTTGTTGTTAGGGTGTTAGTGTTGTTTGTGGTTAGGGGGTTAGTGTTGTTTGTATTTAGGGGTTTAGGGTTGTTTCTTGTTGGACTTTAGTGGTTTTTGTTGTTAGGGTGTTAGTGTTGTTTGTTGTTAGGGGGTTAGTGTTGTTTGTTCTTACGGGGTTAGTGTTGTTTGTGGTTAGGGTGTTAGTGTTGTTTGTGATTAGGGGGTGTGCGTTGTTGGTTGTTAGGGGGTTAGGATTGTTTGTTGTTAGGAGGTTAGGGTTGTTTGTTGTTACGGGGTTAGGTTAGTTTCTTGTTAGGGGTTTAGTGTTGTTTGTTGTTAGGGGGTTAGTGTTTGTTGTTAGGGGTTTAGTGTTGTTTGTTGTTAGGGGGTTAGTGTTTGTTGTTAGGGGTTTAGGGTTGTTTCTTGTTGGGGTTTAGTAGTTTTTGTTGTTAGGGTGTTAGTGTTGTTTGTTGTTAGGGGGTTAGTGTTGTTTGTTCTTACGGGGTTAGTGTTGTTTGTGGTTAGGGTGTTAGTGTTGTTTGTGGTTAGGGGGTGAGCGTTGTTGGTTGTTAGGGGGTTAGGATTGTTTGTTGTTAGGGGTTTAAGGTTGTTTGTTGTTAGGAGGTTAGGGTTGTTTGTTGTTACGGGGTTAGGTTAGTTTCTTGTTAGGGGTTTAGTGTTGTTTGTTTTTAGGGGGTTAGTGTTTGTTGTTAGGGGTTTAGGATTGTTTCTTGTTGGGGTTTAGTAGTTTTTGTTGTTAGGGTGTTAGTGTTGTTTGTTGTTAGGGCGTTAGTGTAGTTTGTTCTTACGGGGTTAGTGTTGTTTGTGGTTAGGGTGTTAGTGTTGTTTGTGGTTAGGAGGTGTGCGTTGTTGGTTGTTGGGGGTTAGGATTGTTTGTTGTTAGGGGTTTAGGGTTATTTGTTGTTAGGGGGTTAAGGATGTTTGTTGTTAGGATGTTAGGGTTGTTTGTTGTTACAGGGTTAGGTTAGTTTCTTGTTAGGGGTTTAGTGTTGTTTGTTGTTAGGGGGTTAGTGTTTATTGTTACGGGTTTAGTGTTGTTTCTTGTTGGGGTTTAGTGGTTTTTATTGTTCGGGTGTTAGTGTTGTTTGTTGTTAGGGGTTTAGGGTTGTTTGTTGTTAGGGGGTTAGTGTTTGTTGTTAGGGGTTTAAGGTTGTTTCTTGTTGGAGTTTAGTCGTTTTTGTTGTTAGGGTGTTAGTGTTGTTTGTGGTTAGGGGGTTAGTGTTGTTGTTTGTTAGGGGGTTAGGGTTGTTTGTTGTTAGAAGGTTAGGGTTGTTTGTTGTTAGGGGTTTAGGGTTGTTTGTTTTTAGGAGGTTAGGGTTGTTTGTTGTTACGGGGTTAGGTAAGTTTCTTGTTAGGGGTTTAGTGTTGTTTGCTGTTAGGGAGTTAGTGTTTGTTTTTAGGGGTTTAGGATTGTTTCTTGTTGGGGTTTAGTAGTTTTTGTTGTTAGGGTGTTAGTGTTGTTTGTGGTTAGGGGGTTAGTGTTGTTGTTTGTTAGGGGGTTAGTGTTGTTTGTTGTTAGGAGGTTAGGGTTGTTTGTTGTTATGGGGTTAGGTTAGTTTCTTGTTAGGGGTTTAGTGTTGTTTGTTGTTAGGGGGTTAGTGTTTGTTGTTAGGGGTTTAGGGTTGTTTCTTGTTGGGTTTAGTGGTTTTTGTTGTTAGGGTGTTAGTGTTGTTTGTTGTTAGGGGGTTAGTGTTCTTTGTTCTTACGGGGTTAGTGTTGTTTGTGGTTAGGGTGTTAGTGTTGTTTGTATTTAGGAGGTGTGCGTTGTTGGTTGTTAGGGGGTTAGGATTGTTTGTTGTTAGGGGTTTAGGGTTGTTTGTTCTTAGGGGGTTAAGGATGTTTGTTGTTAGGATGTTAGGGTTGTTTGTTGTTACATTGTTAGGTTAGTTTCTTGTTAGGGGTTTAGTGTTGTTTGTTGTTAGGGGATTAGTGTTTGTTGTTAGGGGTTTAGGGTTGTTTCTTGTTGGGGTTTAGTAGTTTTTGTTGTTAGGGTGTTAGTGTTGTTTGTGGTTAGGGGGTTAGTGTTGTTGTTTGTTAGGGGGTTAGGGTTGTTTGTTGTTAGGAGGTTAGGTTTGTTTGTTTTTACAGGGTTAGGTTAGTTTCTTGTTAGGGGTTTAGTGATGTTTGTTGTTAGGGGGTTAGTGTTTGTTGTTAGGGGTTTAGTGTTGTTTCTTGTTGGGGTTTAGTGGTTTTTGTTCTTAGGGTGTTAGTGTTGTTTGTTGTTAGGGGTTTAGGGTTGTTTGTTGTTAGGGGTTTAAGGTTGTTTGTTGTTAGGAGGTTAGGGTTGTTTGTTGTTACGGGGTTAGGTAAGTTTCTTGTTAGGGGTTTAGTGTTGTTTGTTGTTAGGGGGTTAGTGTTTGTTGTTTGGGGTTTAGGGTTGTTTCTTGTTGGGTTTAGTAGTTTTTGTTGTTAGGGTGTTAGTGTTGTTTGTTGTTAGGGGGTTAGTGTAGTTTGTTCTTACGGGGTTAGTGTTGTTTGTGGTTAGGGTGTTAGTGTTGTTTGTGGTTAGGGGGTGTGCGTTGTTGGTTGTTAGGGGGTTAGGTTAGTTTCTTGTTAGGGGTTTACTGTTGTTTGCTGTTAGGGGGTTAGTGTTTGTTGTTAGCGGTTTAGGGTTGTTTCT
The DNA here is from genome assembly GCF_030014295.1 of Loxodonta africana. Lineage (NCBI taxonomy): Eukaryota > Metazoa > Chordata > Mammalia > Proboscidea > Elephantidae > Loxodonta > Loxodonta africana. Next base: position 337,626 of record NW_026974828.1, read on the forward strand.
TCTTCGGGTTTAGTAGTTTTTGTTGTTAGGGTGTTAGTGTTGTTTGTGGTTAGGGGGTTAGTGTTGTTTGTTAGGGGGTTAGGGTTATTTGTTGTTAGGAGGTTAGGGTTGTTTGTTGTTACAGGGTTAGGTTAGTTTCTTGTTAGGGGTTTAGTGTTGTTTGTTGTTAGGGGGTTAGTGTTTGTTGTTAGGGGTTTAGTGTTGTTTCTTGTTGGGGTTTAGTGTTTTTTGTTGTTAGTGTGTTAGTGTTGTTTGTTGTTAGGCGTTTAGGGTTGTTTGTTGTTAGGGGTTTAAGGTTGTTTGTTGTTAGGAGGTTAGGGTTGTTTGTTGTTACGGGGTTAGGTTCGTTTCTTGTTAGGGGTTTAGTGTTGTTTGTAGTTAGGGGGTTAGTGTTTGTTGTTAGGGGTTTAGGGTTGCTTCTTGTTGGGGTTTAGTAGTTTTTGTTGTTAGGGTGTTAGTGTTGCTTGTGGTTAGGGGGTTAGTGTTGTTTGTTTTTACGGGGTTAGTGTTGTTTGTGGTTAGGGTGTTAGTGTTGTTTGTGGTTAGGGGGTGTGCGTTGTTGGTTGTTAGGGGGTTAGGATGGTTTGTTGTTAGGGGTTTAGGGTTGTTTGTTGTTAGGGTGTTAGTGTTGTTTGTTGTTAGGGGTTTAGGGTTGTTTGTTGTTAGGGGGTTAGTGTTTGTTGTTAGGGGTTTAAGGTTCTTTCTTGTTGGGGTTTAGTAGTTTTTGTTGTTAGGGTGTTAGTGTTGTTTGTGGTTAGGGGGTTAGTGTTGTTGTTTGTTAGGGGGTTAGGGTTGTTTGTTGTTAGGAGGTTAGGTTTGTTTGTTTTTACAGGGTTAGGTTAGTTTCTTGTTAGGGGTTTAGTGTTGTTTGTTGTTAGGGGGTTAGTGTTTGTTGTTAGGGGTTTAGTGTTGTTTCTTGTTGGGGTTTAGTGTTTTTTGTTGTTAGTGTGTTAGTGTTGTTTGTTGTCAGGGGTTTAGGGTTGTTTGTTGTTAGGGGTTTAAGGTTGTTTGTTGTTAGGAGGTTAGGGTTGTTTGTTGTTACGGGGTTAGGTAAGTTGCTTGTTAGGGGTTTAGTGTTGTTTGTTGTTAGGGGGTTAGTGTTTGTTGTTAGGGGTTTAGGGTTATTTCTTGTTGGGTTTAGTAGTTTTTGTTGTTAGGGTGTTAGTGTTGTTTGTTGTTAGGGGGTTAGTGTAGTTTGTTCTTACGGGGTTAGTGTTGTTTGTGGTTAGGGTGTTAGTGTTGTTTGTGGTTAGGGGGTGTGCGTTGTTGGTTGTTAGGGGGTTAGGTTAGTTTCTTGTTAGGGGTTTAGTGTTGTTTGCTGTTAGGGGGTTAGTGTTTGTTGTTAGGGGTTTAGGGTTGTTTCTTGTTGGGGTTTAGTAGTTTTTGTTAGGGTGTTAGTGTTGTTTGTGGTTAGGGGGTTAGTGTTGTTGTTTGTTAGGGGGTTAGGGTTATTTGTTGTTAGGAGGTTAGGGTTGTTTGTTGTTACAGGGTTAGGTTAGTTTCTTCTTAGGGGTTTAGTGTTGTTTGTCGTTAGGGGGTTAGTGTTTGTTGTTAGGGGTTTAGTGTTGTTTCTTGTTGGGGTTTAGTGTTTTTTGTTGTTAGTGTGTTAGTGTTGTTTGTTGTTAGGGGTTTAGGGTTGTTTGTTGTTAGGGGTTTAAGGTTGTTTGTTGTTAGGAGGTTAGGGTTGTTTGTTGTTACGGGGTTAGGTTAGTTTCTTGTTAGGGGATTAGTGTTGTTTGTTGTTAGGGGGTTAGTGTTTGTTGTTAGGGGTTTAGGGTTGTTTCTTGTTGGGGTTTAGTAGTTTTTGTTGTTAGGGTGTTAGTGTTGTTTGTTGTTAGGGGGTTAGTGTTGTTTGTTCTTACGGGGTTAGTGTTGTTTGTGGTTAGGGTGTTAGTGTTGTTTGTGGTTAGGGGGTTAGTGTTGTTTGTTCTTACGGGGTTAGTGTTGTTTGTGGTTAGGGTGGAAGTGTTGTTTGTGGTTAGGGGGTGTGCGTTGTTGGTTGTTAGGGGGTTAGGATTGTTTGTTGTTAGGGGTTTAGGGTTGTTTGTTGTTAGGGGGTTAAGGTTGTTTGTTGTTAGGAGGTTAGGGATCTTTGTTGTTACAGGGTTAGGTTAGTTTCTTGTTAGGGGTTTAGTGTTGTTTGTTGTTAGGGGGTTAGTGTTTGTTGTTAGGGGTTTAGGGTTGTTTCTTGTTGGGGTTTAGTAGTTTTAGTTGTTAGGGTGTTAGTGTTGTTTGTGGTTAGGGGGTTAGTGTTGTTTGTTCTTACGGGGTTAGTGTCGTTTGTGGTTAGGGTGTTAGTGTTGATTGTGGTTAGGGGGTGTGCGTTGTTGGTTGTTAGGGGGTTAGGATTGTTTTTTGTTAGGGGTTTAGGGTTGTTTGTTGTTGGGATTTAGTAGTTTTTGTTGTTAGGGTGCTAGTGTTGTTTGTTGTTATGGGTTTAGGGTTGTTTGTCGTTAGGGGTTTAAGATTGTTTGTTGTTAGGAGGTTAGGGTTGTTTGTTGTTACGGGGTTAGGTTAGTTTCTTGTTAGGGGTTTAGTGTTTTTTGTTGTTAGGGGGTTAGTGTTTGTTGTTAGGGGTTTAGGGCTGTTTCTTGTTGGGGTTTAGTAGTTTTTGTTGTTAGGGTGTTAGTGTTGTTTGTGGTTAGGGTGTTAGTGTTGTTGTTTGTTAGGGGGATAAGGTTGTTTTTTGTTAGGAGGTTAGGGTTGTTTGTTGTTACAGGGTTAGGTTAGTTTCTTGTTAGGGGTTTAGTGTTGTTTGTTGTTAGGGGGTTAGTGTTTGTTGTTAGGGGTTTAGAGTTGTTTCTTGTTGGGATTTAGTAGTTTTTGTTGTTAGGGTGCTAGTGTTGTTTGTTGTTATGGGTTTAGGGTTGTTTGTTGTTAGGGGTTTAAGGTTGTTTCTTGTTAGGAGGTTAGGGTTGTTTGTTGTTACGGGGTTAGGTTAGTTTCTTGTTAGGGGTTTAATGTTGTTTGCTGTTAGGGGGTTAGTGTTTGTTGTTAGGGGTTTAGGGTTGCTTCTTGTTGGGGTTTAGTAGTTTTTGTTGTTAGGGTGTTAGTGTTGTTTGTTGTTAAGGGTGTTAGAGTTGTTTGTTCTTACGGGGTTAGTGTTGTTTGTGGTTAGGGTATTAGTGTTGTTTGTGGTTAGGGGGTGTGCCTTGTTGGTTGTTAGGGGGTTAAGATTGTTTGTTGTTAGGGGTTTAGGGTTGTTTGTTGTTAGGGGTTAAGGTTGTTTGTTGTTAGGAGGTTAGGATTGTTTGTTTTTACAGGGTTAGGTTAGTTTCTTGTTAGGGGTTTAGTGTTGTTTGTTGTTAGGAGGTTAGTGTTTGTTGTTAGGGGTTTAGTGTTGTTTCTTTTTGGGGTTTAGTGGTATTTGTTGTTAGGGTGTTAGTGTTGTTTGTTGTTAGGGGTTTAGGGTTGTTTGTTGTTAGGGGTTTAAGGTTGTTTGTTGTTAGGAGGTTAGGGTTGTTTGTTGTTACAGGGTTAGGTTAGTTTCTTGTTAGGGGTTTAGTGTTGTTTGTTGTTAGGGGGTTAGTGTTTGTTGTTAGGGGTTTAGGGTTGTTTCTTGTTGGGGTTTAGTAGTTTTAGTTGTTAGGGTGTTAGTGTTGTTTGTGGTTAGAGGCTTAGTGTTGTTGTTTGTTAGGGGGTTAGGGTTTGTTGTTAGGAGGTTAGGGTTGTTTGTTGTTACAGGGTTAGGTTAGTTTCTTGTAAGGGGTTTAGTGTTGTTTGTTGTTAGGGGGTTAGTGTTTGCTGTTAGGGGTTTAGGGTTGTTTCTTTTTGGGGTTTAGTAGTTTTTGTTGTTAGGGTATTAGTGTTGTTTGTGGTTAGGGGGTTAGTGTTGTTTGTTCTTACGGGGTTAGTGTTGTTTGTGGTTAGGGTGTTAGTGTTGTTTGTGGTTAGGGGGTGAGAGTTGTTGGTTGTTAGGGGGTTAGGATTGTTTTTTGTTAGGGGTTTAGGGTTGTTTGTTGTTAGGGGGTTAAGGTGGTTTGTTGTTAGGAGGTTAGGGCTGTTTGTTGTTACAGGCTTAGGTTAGTTTCTTGTTAGGGGTTTAGTGTTGTTTGTTGTTAGGGGGTTAGTGTTTGTTGTTAGGGGTTTAGTGTTGTTTCTTGTTGGGGTTTAGTGGTTTTTGTTGTTAGGGTGTTAGTGTTGTTTGTTGTTAGGGGTTTAGTGTTGTTTTTTGCTGGGGTTTAGTGTTGTTTGTTGTTAGGGGTTTAAGGTTGTTTGCTGTTAGGAGGTTAGGGTTGTTTGTTGTTACGGGGTTAGGTTAGTTTCTTGTTAGGGGTTTAGTGTTGTTTGTTGTTAGGGGGTTAGTGTTTGTTGTTAGGGGTTTAGGGTTGTTTCTTGTTGGGGTTTAGTAGTTTTTGTTGTTAGGGTGTTAGTGTTGTTTGTGGTTAGGGGGTTAGGGTTGTTGTTTGTTAGGAGGTTAAGGTTGTTTTTTGTTAGGAGGTTAGGGTTGTTTGTTGTTACAGGCTTAGGTTAGTTTCTTGTTAGGGGTTTAGTGTTGTTTGTTGTTAGGGGGTTAGTGTTTGTTTTTAGGGCTTTAGGGTTGTTTCTTGTTGGGGTTTAGTAGTTTTTGTTGTTAGGGTGTTAGTGTTGTTTGTGGTTAGGGGCTTAGTGTTGTTGTTTGTTAGGGGGTTAGGGTTGTTTGTTGTTAGAAGGTTAGGGTTGTTTGTTGTTAGGGGTTTAGGGTTGTTTGTTGTTAGGAGGTTAGGGTTGTTTGTTGTTACGGAGTTATGTTAGTTTCTTGTTAGGGGTTTAGTGTTGTTTGTTGTTAGGGGGTTAGTGTTTGTTGTTAGGGGTTTAGGGTTTTTTCTTGTTGGGGTTTAGTAGTTTTTGTTGTTAGGGTGTTAGTGTTGTTTCTTGTTAGGGGGTTAGTGTTGTTTGTTCTTACGGGGTTTGTGTTGTTTGTGGTTAGGGTGTTAGTGTTGTTTGTGGTTAGAGGATGAGCGTTATTGGTTGTTAGGGGGTTAGGACTGTTTGTTGTTAGGGGTTTAGGGTTGTTTGTTGTTAGGGGTTTAAGGTTGTTTGTTGTTAGGAGGTTAGGGTTGTTTGTTGTTACAGGGTTAGGTTAGTTTCTTGTTAGGGGTTTAGTGTTGTTTGTTGTTAGGGGGTTAGTGTTTGTTGTTAAGGGTTTAGTGTTGTTTCTTGTTGGGGTTTAGTGGTTTTTGTTGTTAGGGTGTTAGTGTTGTTTGTTGATAGGGGTTTAGGGTTGTTTGTTGTTAGGGGTTTAAGGTTGTTTGTTGTTAGGAGGTTAGGGTTGTTTGTTGTTACGGGGTTAGGTTAGTTTCTTGTTAGGGATTTAGTGTTTGTTGTTAGGGGGTTAGTGTTTGTTGTTAGGGGTTTAGGGTTGTTTCTTGTTGGGGTTTAGTAGTTTTAGTTGTTAGGCTGTTAGTGTTGTTTGTGGTTAGGGGCTTAGTGTTGATGTTTGTTAGGGGGTTAGGGTTGTTTGTTGTTAGGAGGTTAGGGTTGTTTGTTGTTACAGGGTTAGGTTAGTTTATTGTTAGGGGTTTAGTGTTGTTTGTTGTTAGGGGGTTAGTGTTTGTTGTTAGGGGTTTAGGGTTGTTTCTTGTTGGGGTTTAGTGGTTTTTGTTGTTAGGGTGTTAGTGTTGTTTGTTGTTAGGGGTTTAGGGTTGTTTGTTGTTAGGGGTTTAAGGTTGTTTGTTGTTAGGAGGTTAGGGTTGTTTGTTGTTACGGGTTTAGGTTAGTTTCTTCGTAGGGGTTTAGTGTTGTTTGTTGTTAGGGGGTTAGTGTTTGTTGTTAGGGGTTTAGGGTTGTTTCTTGTTGGCGTTTAGTAGTTTTTGTTGTTAGGGTGTTAGTGTTGTTTGTTGTTAGGAGGTTAGTGTTGTTTGTTCTTAGGAGTTAGAGTTGTTTGTGGTTAGGGTGTTAGTGTTGTTTGTGGATAGGGGGTGGGCGTTGTTGGTTGTTAGGGGGTTAGGATTGTTTGTTGTTAGGGGTTTAGGGTTGTTTGTTGTTAGGGGCTTAAGGTTGTTTGTTGTTAGGAGGTTAGGGTTGTTTTTTGTTACGGGTTTAGGTTAGTTTCTTGTTAGGGGTTTAGTGTTGTTTGTTGTTAGGGGGTTAGTGTTTGTTGTTAGGGGTTTAGTGTTGTTTCTTGTTGGGGTTTAGTGTTTTTTGTTGTTAGGGGTTTAGGGTTGTTTGTTGTTAGGGGTATAAGGTTGTTTGTTGTTAGGAGGTTAGGGTTGTTTGTTGTTACAGGGTTAGGTTATTTTCTTGTAAGGGGTTTAGTGTTGTTTGTTGTTAGGGGGCTAGTGTTTTTTGTTAGGGGTTTAGGGTTGTTTCTTGTTGGGGTTTAGTGGTTTTTGTTGTTAGGGTGTTAGTGTTGTTTGTTGTTAGGGGTTTAGGGTTGTTTGTTGTTAGGGGTTTAAGGTTGTTTGCTGTTAGGAGGTTAGGGTTGTTTGTTGTTACGGGGTTAGGTTAGTTTCTTGTTAGGGGTTTACTGTTGTTTGTTGTTAGGGGGTTAGTGTTTGTTGTTAGGGGTTTAGGGTTGTTTCTTGTTGGGGTTTAGTAGTTTTAGTTGTTAGGGTGTTAGTGTTGTTTGTGGTTAGGGGGTTAGTGTTGTTGTTTGTTAGGGGGTTAGGGTTGTTTGTTGTTAGGAGGTTAGGGTTGTTTGTTTTTACAGGGTTAGGTTAGTTTCTTGTTAGGGGTTTAGTGATATTTGTTGTTAGGGGTTAGTGTTTGTTGTTAGGGGTTTAGTGTTGTTTCTTGTTGGGGTTTAGTGGTTTTTGTTGTTAGGGCGTTAGTGTTGTTTGTTGTTAGGGGTTTCAGGTTGTTTGTTGTTAGGGGTTTAAGGTTGTTTGTTGTTAGGAGGTTAGGGTTGTTTGTTGTTACGGGGTTAGGTAAGTTGCTTGTTAGGGGTTTAGTGTTGTTTGTTGTTAGGGGGTTAGTGTTTGTTGTTAGGGGTTTAGGGTTGTTTCTTGTTGGGTTTAGTAGTTTTTGTTGTTAGGGTGTTAATGTTGTTTGTTGTTAGGGGGTTAGTGTAGTTTGTTCTTACGGGGTTAGTGTTGTTTGTGGTTAGGGTGTTAGTGTTGTTTGTAGTTAGGGGGTGTGCGTTGTTGGTTGTTAGGGGGTTACGTTAGTTTCTTGTTAGGGTTTTAGTGTTGTTTGCTGTTAGGGGGTTAGTGTTTGTTGTTAGGGGTTTAGGGTTGTTTCTTGTTGGATTTTAGTAGTTTTTGTTAGGGTGTTAGTGTTGTTTGTGGTTAGGGGGTTAGTGTTGTTGTTTGTTAGCGGTTAGGGTTATTTGTTGTTAGGAGGTTAGGGTTGTTTGTTGTTACAGGGTTAGGTTAGTTTCTTGTTAGGGGTTTAGTGTTGTTTGTTGTTAGGGGGTTAGTGTTTGTTGTTAGGGGTTTAGTGTTGTTTCTTGTTGGGGTTTAGTGTTTTTGTTGTTAGTGTGTTAGTGTTGTTTGTTGTTAGGGGTTTAGGGTTGTTTGTTGTTAGGGGTTTAAGGTTGTTTGTTGTTAGGAGGTTAGGGTTGTTTGTTGTTACGGGGTTAGGTTAGTTTCTTGTTAGGGGATTAGTGTTGTTTGTTGTTAGGGGGTTAGTGTTTGTTGTTAGGGGTTTAGGGTTGTTTCTTGTTGGGGTTTAGTAGTTTTTGTTGTTAGGGTGTTAGTGTTGTTTGTTGTTAGGGGGTTAGTGTTGTTTGTTCTTACGGGATTAGTGTTGTTTGTGGTTAGGGTGTTAGTGTTGTTTGTGGTTAGGGGGTTAGTGTTGTTTGTTCTTACGGGGTTAGTGTTGTTTGTGGTTAGGGTGTTAGTGTTGTTTGTGGTTAGGGGGTGTGCGTTGTTGGTTGTTACGGGGTTAGGATTGTTTGTTGTTAGGGGTTTAGGGTTGTTTGTTGTTAGGGGGTTAAGTTTGTTTGTTGTTAGGAGGTTAGGGTTGTTTGTTGTTACAGGGTTAGGTTAGTTTCTTGTTAGGGGTTTAGTGTTGTTTGTTGTTAGGGGGTTAGTGTTTGTTGTTAGGGGTTTAGGGTTGTTTCTTGTTGGGGTTTAGTAGTTTTAGTTGTTAGGGTGTTAGTGTTGTTTGTGGTTAGGGGCTTAGTGTTGTTGTTTGTTAGGGGGTTAGGGTTTGTTGTTAGGAGGTTAGGGTTGTTTGTTGTTACAGGGTTAGGTTAGTTTCTTGTAAGGGGTTTAGTGTTGTTTGTTGTTAGGGGGTTAGTGTTTGCTGTTAGGGGTTTAGGGTTGTTTCTTTTTGGGGTTTAGTAGTTTTTGTTGTTAGGGTGTTAGTGTTGTTTGTGGTTAGGGGGTGAGAGTTGTTGGTTGTTAGGGGGTTAGGATTGTTTGTTGTTAGGGGTTTAGGGTTGTTTGTTGTTAGGGGGTTAAGGTGGTTTGTTGTTAGGAGGTTAGGGCTGTTTGTTGTTACAGGGTTAGGTTAGTTTCTTTTTAGGGGTTTAGTGTTGTTTGTTGTTAGGGGGTTAGTGTTTGTTGTTACGGGTTTAGTGTTGTTTCTTGTTGGGGTTTAGTGGTTTTTGTTGTTAGGGTGTTAGTGTTGTTTGTTGTTAGGGGTATAGTGTTGTTTGTTGTTAGGGGTTTAAGGTTGTTTGCTGTTAGGAGGTTAGGGTTGTTTGTTGTTACGGGGTTAGGTTAGTTTCTTGTTAGGGGTTTAGTGTTGTTTGTTGTTAGGGGGTTAGTGTTTGTTGTTAGGGGTTTAGGGTTGTTTCTTTTTGGGGTTTAGTAGTTTTTGTTGTTAGGGTGTTAGCGTTGTTTGTGGTTAGGGGGTTAGTGTTGTTGTTTGTTAGGGGGTTAGGGTTGTTTGTTGTTAGGAGGTTAGGTTTGTTTGTTTTTACAGGGTTAGGTTAGTTTCTTGTTAGGGGTTTAGTGATGTTTGTTGTTAGGGGGTTAGTGTTTGTTGTTAGGGGTTTAGTGTTGTTTCTTGTTGGAGTTTAGTGGTTTTTGTTGTTAGGGTGTTAGTGTTGTTTGTTGTTAGGGGGTTAGTGTTTGTTGTTAGGGGTTTAGGGTTGTTTCTTGTTGGGTTTAGTAGTTTTTGTTGTTAGGGTGTTAATGTTGTTTGTTGTTAGGGGGTTAGTGTAGTTTGTTCTTACGGGGTTAGTGTTGTTTGTGGTTAGGGTGTTAGTGTTGTTTGTAGTTAGGGGGTGTGCGTTGTTGGTTGTTAGGGGGTTACGTTAGTTTCTTGTTAGGGTTTTAGTGTTGTTTGCTGTTAGGGGGTTAGTGTTTGTTGTTAGGGGTTTATTGTTGTTTCTTGTTGGATTTTAGTAGTTTTTGTTAGGGTGTTAGTGTTGTTTGTGGTTAGGGGGTTAGTGTTGTTGTTTGTTAGGGGTTAGGGTTATTTGTTGTTAGGAGGTTAGGGTTGTTTGTTGTTACAGGGTTAGGTTAGTTTCTTGTTAGGGGTTTAGTGTTGTTTGTTGTTAGGGGGTTAGTGTTTGTTGTTAGGGGTTTAGTGTTGTTTCTTGTTGGGGTTTAGTGTTTTTGTTGTTAGTGTGTTAGTGTTGTTTGTTGTTAGGGGTTTAGGGTTGTTTGTTGTTAGGGGTTTAAGGTTGTTTGTTGTTAGGAGGTTAGGGTTGTTCGTTGTTACGGGGTTAGGTTAGTTTCTTGTTAGGGGATTAGTGTTGTTTGTTGTTAGGGGGTTAGTGTTTGTTGTTAGGGGTTTAGGGTTGTTTCTTGTTGGGGTTTAGTAGTTTTTGTTGTTAGGGTGTTAGTGTTGTTTGTTGTTAGGGGGTTAGTGTTGTTTGTTCTTACGGGATTAGTGTTGTTTGTGGTTAGGGTGTTAGTGTTGTTTGTGGTTAGGGGGTTAGTGTTGTTTGTTCTTACGGGGTTAGTGTTGTTTGTGGTTAGGGTGTTAGTGTTGTTTGTGGTTAGGGGGTGTGCGTTGTTGGTTGTTACGGGGTTAGGATTGTTTGTTGTTAGGGGTTTAGGGTTGATTGTTGTTAGGGGGTTAAGTTTGTTTGTTGTTAGGAGGTTAGGGTTGTTTGTTGTTACAGGGTTAGGTTAGTTTCTTGTTAGGGGTTTAGTGTTGTTTGTTGTTAGGGGGTTAGTGTTTGTTGTTAGGGGTTTAGTGTTGTTTCTTGTTGGGGTGTAGTGGTTTTTGTTGTTAGGGTGTTAGTGTTCTTTGTTGTTAGGGGTTTAGGGTTGTTTGTTGTTAGGGGTTTAAGATTGTTTGTTGTTAGGAGGTTAGGGTTGTTTGTTGTTACGGGGTTAGGTTAGTTTCTTGTTAGGGGTTTAGTGTTTTTTGTTGTTAGGGGGTTAGTGTTTGTTGTTAGGGGTTTAGGGGTGTTTCTTGTTGGGGTTTAGTAGTTTTTGTTGTTAGGGTGTTAGTGTTGTTTGTTGTTAGGGGTTTAGGGTTGTTTGTTGTTAGGGGTTTAAGGTTGTTTGTTGTTAGGAGGTTAGGGTTGTTTGTTGTTACAGGGTTAGGTTAGTTTCTTGTTAGGGGTTTAGTGTTGTTTGTTGTTAGGGGGTTAGTGTTTGTTGTTAGGGGTTTAGGGTTGTTTCTTGTTGGGGTTTAGTAGTTTTAGTTGTTAGGGTGTTAGTGTTGTTTGTGGTTAGGGGCTTAGTGTTGTTGTTTGTTAGGGGGTTAGGGTTTGTTGTTAGGAGGTTAGGGTTGTTTGTTGTTACAGGGTTAGGTTAGTTTCTTGTAAGGGGTTTAGTGTTGTTTGTTGTTAGGGGGTTAGTGTTTGCTGTTAGGGGTTTAGGGTTGTTTCTTTTTGGGGTTTAGTAGTTTTTGTTGTTAGGGTGTTAGTGTTGTTTGTGGTTAGGGGGTTAGTGTTGTTTGTTCTTACGGGGTTAGTGTTGTTTGTGGTTAGGGTGTTAGTGTTGTTTGTGGTTAGGGGGTGAGAGTTGTTGGTTGTTAGGGGGTTAGGATTGTTTGTTGTTAGGGGTTTAGGGTTGTTTGTTGTTAGGGGGTTAAGGTGGTTTGTTGTTAGGAGGTTAGGGCTGTTTGTTGTTACAGGGTTAGGTTAGTTTCTTGTTAGGGGTTTAGTGTTGTTTGTTGTTAGGGGGTTAGTGTTTGTTGTTACGGGTTTAGTGTTGTTTCTTGTTGGGGTTTAGTGGTTTTTGTTGTTAGGGTGTTAGTGTTGTTTGTTGTTAGGGGTATAGTGTTGTTTGTTGTTAGGGGTTTAAGGTTGTTTGCTGTTAGGAGGTTAGGGTTGTTTGTTGTTACGGGGTTAGGTTAGTTTCTTGTTAGGGGTTTAGTGTTGTTTGTTGTTAGGGGGTTAGTGTTTGTTGTTAGGGGTTTAGGGTTGTTTCTTGTTGGGGTTTAGTAGTTTTGTTGTTAGGGTGTTAGCGTTGTTTGTGGTTAGGGGGTTAGTGTTGTTGTTTGTTAGGGGGTTAGGGTTGTTTGTTGTTAGGAGGTTAGGTTTGTTTGTTTTTACAGGGTTAGGTTAGTTTCTTGTTAGGGGTTTAGTGATGTTTGTTGTTAGGGGGTTAGTGTTTGTTGTTAGGGGTTTAGTGTTGTTTCTTGTTGGAGTTTAGTGGTTTTTGTTGTTAGGGTGTTAGTGTTGTTTGTTGTTAGGGGTTTAGGGTTGTTTCTTGTTGGGTTTAGTAGTTTTTGTTGTTAGGGTGTTAGTGTTGTTTGTTGTTAGGGGGTTAGTGTAGTTTGTTCTTACGGGGTAGTGTTGTTTGTGGTTAGGGTGTTAGTGTTGTTTGTGGTTAGGGGGTGTGCGTTGTTGGTTGTTAGGGAGTTAGGTTAGTTTCTTGTTAGGGGTTTAGTGTTGTTTGCTGTTAGGGGGTTAGTGTTTGTTGTTAGGGGTTTAGGGTTGTTTCTTCTTGGGGTTTAGTAGTTTTTGTTGTTAGGGTGTTAGTGTTGTTTGTGGTTAGGGGGTTAGTGTTGTTGTTTGTTAGGGGGTTAGGGTTATTTGTTGTTAGGAGGTTAGGGTTGTTTGTTGTTACAGGGTTAGGTTAGTTTCTTGTTAGGGGTTTAGTGTTGTTTGTTGTTAGGGGGTTAGTGTTTGTTGTTAGGGGTTTAGTGTTGTTTCTTGTTGGGGTTTAGTAGTTTTTGTTGTTAGGGTGTTAGTGTTGTTTGTGGTTAGGGGGATTAGTGTTGTTTGTTCTTACGGGGTTAGTGTTGTTTGTGGTTAGGGTGTTAGTGTTGTTTGTGGTTAGGGTGTTAGTGTTGTTTGTGGTTAGGGGGTGAGCGTTGTTGGTTGTTAGGGGGTTAGGATTGTTTGTTGTTAGGGGTTTAGGGTTGTTTGTTGTTAGGGGGTTAAGGTTGTTTGTTCTTAGGAGGTTAGGGTTGTTTGTTGTTACAGGGTTAGGTTAGTTTCTTGTTAGGGGTTTAGTGTTGTTTGTTGTTAGGGGGTTAGTGTTTGTTGTTAGGGGTTTAGTGTTGTTTCTTGTTGGGGTGTAGTGGTTTTTGTTGTTAGGGTGTTAGTGTTCTTTGTTGTTAGGGGTTTAGGGTTGTTTGTTGTTAGGGGGTTAAGGTTGTTTGTTGTTAGGAGGTTAGGGTTGTTTGTTGTTACAGGGTTAGGTTAGTTTCTTGTGAGGGGTTCAGTGTTGTTTGTTGTTAGGGGGTTAGTGTTTGTTGCTAGGGGTTTAGGGTTTTTTCTTGTTGGGGTTTAGTAGTTTTTGTTGTTAGGGTGTTAGTGTTGTTTCTTGTTAGGGGGTTAGTGTTGTTTGTTCTTACGGGGTTTGTGTTGTTTGTGGTTAGGGTGTTAGTGTTGTTTGTGGTTAGAGGATGAGCGTTATTGGTTGTTAGGGGGTTAGGACTGTTTGTTGTTAGGGGTTTAGGGTTGTTTGTTGTTAGGGGTTTAAGGTTGTTTGTTGTTAGGAGGTTAGGGTTGTTTGTTGTTACAGGGTTAGGTTAGTTTCTTGTTAGGGGTTTAGTGTTGTTTGTTGTTAGGGGGTTAGTGTTTGTTGTTAAGGGTTTAGTGTTGTTTCTTGTTGGGGTTTAGTGGTTTTTGTTGTTAGGGTGTTAGTGTTGTTTGTTGATAGGGGTTTAGGGTTGTTTGTTGTTAGGGGTTTAAGGTTGTTTGTTGTTAGGAGGTTAGGGTTGTTTGTTGTTACGGGGTTAGGTTAGTTTCTTGTTAGGGATTTAGTGTTTGTTGTTAGGGGGTTAGTGTTTGTTGTTAGGGGTTTAGGGTTGTTTCTTGTTGGGGTTTAGTAGTTTTAGTTGTTAGGCTGTTAGTGTTGTTTGTGGTTAGGGGCTTAGTGTTGATGTTTGTTAGGGGGTTAGGGTTGTTTGTTGTTAGGAGGTTAGGGTTGTTTGTTGTTACAGGGTTAGGTTAGTTTATTGTTAGGGGTTTAGTGTTGTTTGTTGTTAGGGGGTTAGTGTTTGTTGTTAGGGGTTTAGGGTTGTTTCTTGTTGGGGTTTAGTGGTTTTTGTTGTTAGGGTGTTAGTGTTGTTTGTTGTTAGGGGTTTAGGGTTGTTTGTTGTTAGGGGTTTAAGGTTGTTTGTTGTTAGGAGGTTAGGGTTGTTTGTTGTTACGGGTTTAGGTTAGTTTCTTCGTAGGGGTTTAGTGTTGTTTGTTGTTAGGGGGTTAGTGTTTGTTGTTAGGGGTTTAGGGTTGTTTCTTGTTGGCGTTTAGTAGTTTTTGTTGTTAGGGTGTTAGTGTTCTTTGTTGTTAGGGGTTTAGGGTTGTTTGTTGTTAGGGGTTTAAGATTGTTTGTTGTTAGGAGGTTAGGGTTGTTTGTTGTTACGGGGTTAGGTTAGTTTCTTGTTAGGGGTTTAGTGTTTTTTGTTGTTAGGGGGTTAGTGTTTGTTGTTAGGGGTTTAGGGGTGTTTCTTGTTGGGGTTTAGTAGTTTTTGTTGTTAGGGTGTTAGTGTTGTTTGTTGTTAGGGGTTTAGGGTTGTTTGTTGTTAGGGGTTTAAGGTTGTTTGTTGTTAGGAGGTTAGGGTTGTTTGTTGTTACAGGGTTAGGTTAGTTTCTTGTTAGGGGTTTAGTGTTGTTTGTTGTTAGGGGGTTAGTGTTTGTTGTTAGGGGTTTAGGGTTGTTTCTTGTTGGGGTTTAGTAGTTTTAGTTGTTAGGGTGTTAGTGTTGTTTGTGGTTAGGGGCTTAGTGTTGTTGTTTGTTAGGGGGTTAGGGTTTGTTGTTAGGAGGTTAGGGTTGTTTGTTGTTACAGGGTTAGGTTAGTTTCTTGTAAGGGGTTTAGTGTTGTTTGTTGTTAGGGGGTTAGTGTTTGCTGTTAGGGGTTTAGGGTTGTTTCTTTTTGGGGTTTAGTAGTTTTTGTTGTTAGGGTGTTAGTGTTGTTTGTGGTTAGGGGGTTAGTGTTGTTTGTTCTTACGGGGTTAGTGTTGTTTGTGGTTAGGGTGTTAGTGTTGTTTGTGGTTAGGGGGTGAGAGTTGTTGGTTGTTAGGGGGTTAGGATTGTTTGTTGTTAGGGGTTTAGGGTTGTTTGTTGTTAGGGGGTTAAGGTGGTTTGTTGTTAGGAGGTTAGGGCTGTTTGTTGTTACAGGGTTAGGTTAGTTTCTTGTTAGGGGTTTAGTGTTGTTTGTTGTTAGGGGGTTAGTGTTTGTTGTTACGGGTTTAGTGTTGTTTCTTGTTGGGGTTTAGTGGTTTTTGTTGTTAGGGTGTTAGTGTTGTTTGTTGTTAGGGGTATAGTGTTGTTTGTTGTTAGGGGTTTAAGGTTGTTTGCTGTTAGGAGGTTAGGGTTGTTTGTTGTTACGGGGTTAGGTTAGTTTCTTGTTAGGGGTTTAGTGTTGTTTGTTGTTAGGGGGTTAGTGTTTGTTGTTAGGGGTTTAGGGTTGTTTCTTGTTGGGGTTTAGTAGTTTTGTTGTTAGGGTGTTAGCGTTGTTTGTGGTTAGGGGGTTAGTGTTGTTGTTTGTTAGGGGGTTAGGGTTGTTTGTTGTTAGGAGGTTAGGTTTGTTTGTTTTTACAGGGTTAGGTTAGTTTCTTGTTAGGGGTTTAGTGATGTTTGTTGTTAGGGGGTTAGTGTTTGTTGTTAGGGGTTTAGTGTTGTTTCTTGTTGGAGTTTAGTGGTTTTTGTTGTTAGGGTGTTAGTGTTGTTTGTTGTTAGGGGTTTAGGGTTGTTTCTTGTTGGGTTTAGTAGTTTTTGTTGTTAGGGTGTTAGTGTTGTTTGTTGTTAGGGGGTTAGTGTAGTTTGTTCTTACGGGGTAGTGTTGTTTGTGGTTAGGGTGTTAGTGTTGTTTGTGGTTAGGGGGTGTGCGTTGTTGGTTGTTAGGGAGTTAGGTTAGTTTCTTGTTAGGGGTTTAGTGTTGTTTGCTGTTAGGGGGTTAGTGTTTGTTGTTAGGGGTTTAGGGTTGTTTCTTCTTGGGGTTTAGTAGTTTTTGTTGTTAGGGTGTTAGTGTTGTTTGTGGTTAGGGGGTTAGTGTTGTTGTTTGTTAGGGGGTTAGGGTTATTTGTTGTTAGGAGGTTAGGGTTGTTTGTTGTTACAGGGTTAGGTTAGTTTCTTGTTAGGGGTTTAGTGTTGTTTGTTGTTAGGGGGTTAGTGTTTGTTGTTAGGGGTTTAGTGTTGTTTCTTGTTGGGGTTTAGTAGTTTTTGTTGTTAGGGTGTTAGTGTTGTTTGTGGTTAGGGGGATTAGTGTTGTTTGTTCTTACGGGGTTAGTGTTGTTTGTGGTTAGGGTGTTAGTGTTGTTTGTGGTTAGGGTGTTAGTGTTGTTTGTGGTTAGGGGGTGAGCGTTGTTGGTTGTTAGGGGGTTAGGATTGTTTGTTGTTAGGGGTTTAGGGTTGTTTGTTGTTAGGGGGTTAAGGTTGTTTGTTCTTAGGAGGTTAGGGTTGTTTGTTGTTACAGGGTTAGGTTAGTTTCTTGTTAGGGGTTTAGTGTTGTTTGTTGTTAGGGGGTTAGTGTTTGTTGTTAGGGGTTTAGTGTTGTTTCTTGTTGGGGTGTAGTGGTTTTTGTTGTTAGGGTGTTAGTGTTCTTTGTTGTTAGGGGTTTAGGGTTGTTTGTTGTTAGGGGGTTAAGGTTGTTTGTTGTTAGGAGGTTAGGGTTGTTTGTTGTTACAGGGTTAGGTTAGTTTCTTGTGAGGGGTTCAGTGTTGTTTGTTGTTAGGGGGTTAGTGTTTGTTGCTAGGGGTTTAGGGTTTTTTCTTGTTGGGGTTTAGTAGTTTTTGTTGTTAGGGTGTTAGTGTTGTTTCTTGTTAGGGGGTTAGTGTTGTTTGTTCTTACGGGGTTTGTGTTGTTTGTGGTTAGGGTGTTAGTGTTGTTTGTGGTTAGAGGATGAGCGTTATTGGTTGTTAGGGGGTTAGGACTGTTTGTTGTTAGGGGTTTAGGGTTGTTTGTTGTTAGGGGTTTAAGGTTGTTTGTTGTTAGGAGGTTAGGGTTGTTTGTTGTTACAGGGTTAGGTTAGTTTCTTGTTAGGGGTTTAGTGTTGTTTGTTGTTAGGGGGTTAGTGTTTGTTGTTAAGGGTTTAGTGTTGTTTCTTGTTGGGGTTTAGTGGTTTTTGTTGTTAGGGTGTTAGTGTTGTTTGTTGATAGGGGTTTAGGGTTGTTTGTTGTTAGGGGTTTAAGGTTGTTTGTTGTTAGGAGGTTAGGGTTGTTTGTTGTTACGGGGTTAGGTTAGTTTCTTGTTAGGGATTTAGTGTTTGTTGTTAGGGGGTTAGTGTTTGTTGTTAGGGGTTTAGGGTTGTTTCTTGTTGGGGTTTAGTAGTTTTAGTTGTTAGGCTGTTAGTGTTGTTTGTGGTTAGGGGCTTAGTGTTGATGTTTGTTAGGGGGTTAGGGTTGTTTGTTGTTAGGAGGTTAGGGTTGTTTGTTGTTACAGGGTTAGGTTAGTTTATTGTTAGGGGTTTAGTGTTGTTTGTTGTTAGGGGGTTAGTGTTTGTTGTTAGGGGTTTAGGGTTGTTTCTTGTTGGGGTTTAGTGGTTTTTGTTGTTAGGGTGTTAGTGTTGTTTGTTGTTAGGGGTTTAGGGTTGTTTGTTGTTAGGGGTTTAAGGTTGTTTGTTGTTAGGAGGTTAGGGTTGTTTGTTGTTACGGGTTTAGGTTAGTTTCTTCGTAGGGGTTTAGTGTTGTTTGTTGTTAGGGGGTTAGTGTTTGTTGTTAGGGGTTTAGGGTTGTTTCTTGTTGGCGTTTAGTAGTTTTTGTTGTTAGGGTGTTAGTGTTGTTTGTTGTTAGGAGGTTAGTGTTGTTTGTTCTTAGGAGTTAGAGTTGTTTGTGGTTAGGGTGTTAGTGTTGTTTGTGGATAGGGGGTGGGCGTTGTTGGTTGTTAGGGGGTTAGGATTGTTTGTTGTTAGGGGTTTAGGGTTGTTTGTTGTTAGGGGCTTAAGGTTGTTTGTTGTTAGGAGGTTAGGGTTGTTTTTTGTTACGGGTTTAGGTTAGTTTCTTGTTAGGGGTTTAGTGTTGTTTGTTGTTAGGGGGTTAGTGTTTGTTGTTAGGGGTTTAGTGTTGTTTCTTGTTGGGGTTTAGTGTTTTTTGTTGTTAGGGGTTTAGGGTTGTTTGTTGTTAGGGGTATAAGGTTGTTTGTTGTTAGGAGGTTAGGGTTGTTTGTTGTTACAGGGTTAGGTTATTTTCTTGTAAGGGGTTTAGTGTTGTTTGTTGTTAGGGGGCTAGTGTTTTTTGTTAGGGGTTTAGGGTTGTTTCTTGTTGGGGTTTAGTGGTTTTTGTTGTTAGGGTGTTAGTGTTGTTTGTTGTTAGGGGTTTAGGGTTGTTTGTTGTTAGGGGTTTAAGGTTGTTTGCTGTTAGGAGGTTAGGGTTGTTTGTTGTTACGGGGTTAGGTTAGTTTCTTGTTAGGGGTTTACTGTTGTTTGTTGTTAGGGGGTTAGTGTTTGTTGTTAGGGGTTTAGGGTTGTTTCTTGTTGGGGTTTAGTAGTTTTAGTTGTTAGGGTGTTAGTGTTGTTTGTGGTTAGGGGGTTAGTGTTGTTGTTTGTTAGGGGGTTAGGGTTGTTTGTTGTTAGGAGGTTAGGGTTGTTTGTTTTTACAGGGTTAGGTTAGTTTCTTGTTAGGGGTTTAGTGATATTTGTTGTTAGGGGTTAGTGTTTGTTGTTAGGGGTTTAGTGTTGTTTCTTGTTGGGGTTTAGTGGTTTTTGTTGTTAGGGCGTTAGTGTTGTTTGTTGTTAGGGGTTTCAGGTTGTTTGTTGTTAGGGGTTTAAGGTTGTTTGTTGTTAGGAGGTTAGGGTTGTTTGTTGTTACGGGGTTAGGTAAGTTGCTTGTTAGGGGTTTAGTGTTGTTTGTTGTTAGGGGGTTAGTGTTTGTTGTTAGGGGTTTAGGGTTGTTTCTTGTTGGGTTTAGTAGTTTTTGTTGTTAGGGTGTTAATGTTGTTTGTTGTTAGGGGGTTAGTGTAGTTTGTTCTTACGGGGTTAGTGTTGTTTGTGGTTAGGGTGTTAGTGTTGTTTGTAGTTAGGGGGTGTGCGTTGTTGGTTGTTAGGGGGTTACGTTAGTTTCTTGTTAGGGTTTTAGTGTTGTTTGCTGTTAGGGGGTTAGTGTTTGTTGTTAGGGGTTTAGGGTTGTTTCTTGTTGGATTTTAGTAGTTTTTGTTAGGGTGTTAGTGTTGTTTGTGGTTAGGGGGTTAGTGTTGTTGTTTGTTAGCGGTTAGGGTTATTTGTTGTTAGGAGGTTAGGGTTGTTTGTTGTTACAGGGTTAGGTTAGTTTCTTGTTAGGGGTTTAGTGTTGTTTGTTGTTAGGGGGTTAGTGTTTGTTGTTAGGGGTTTAGTGTTGTTTCTTGTTGGGGTTTAGTGTTTTTGTTGTTAGTGTGTTAGTGTTGTTTGTTGTTAGGGGTTTAGGGTTGTTTGTTGTTAGGGGTTTAAGGTTGTTTGTTGTTAGGAGGTTAGGGTTGTTTGTTGTTACGGGGTTAGGTTAGTTTCTTGTTAGGGGATTAGTGTTGTTTGTTGTTAGGGGGTTAGTGTTTGTTGTTAGGGGTTTAGGGTTGTTTCTTGTTGGGGTTTAGTAGTTTTTGTTGTTAGGGTGTTAGTGTTGTTTGTTGTTAGGGGGTTAGTGTTGTTTGTTCTTACGGGATTAGTGTTGTTTGTGGTTAGGGTGTTAGTGTTGTTTGTGGTTAGGGGGTTAGTGTTGTTTGTTCTTACGGGGTTAGTGTTGTTTGTGGTTAGGGTGTTAGTGTTGTTTGTGGTTAGGGGGTGTGCGTTGTTGGTTGTTACGGGGTTAGGATTGTTTGTTGTTAGGGGTTTAGGGTTGTTTGTTGTTAGGGGGTTAAGTTTGTTTGTTGTTAGGAGGTTAGGGTTGTTTGTTGTTACAGGGTTAGGTTAGTTTCTTGTTAGGGGTTTAGTGTTGTTTGTTGTTAGGGGGTTAGTGTTTGTTGTTAGGGGTTTAGGGTTGTTTCTTGTTGGGGTTTAGTAGTTTTAGTTGTTAGGGTGTTAGTGTTGTTTGTGGTTAGGGGCTTAGTGTTGTTGTTTGTTAGGGGGTTAGGGTTTGTTGTTAGGAGGTTAGGGTTGTTTGTTGTTACAGGGTTAGGTTAGTTTCTTGTAAGGGGTTTAGTGTTGTTTGTTGTTAGGGGGTTAGTGTTTGCTGTTAGGGGTTTAGGGTTGTTTCTTTTTGGGGTTTAGTAGTTTTTGTTGTTAGGGTGTTAGTGTTGTTTGTGGTTAGGGGGTGAGAGTTGTTGGTTGTTAGGGGGTTAGGATTGTTTGTTGTTAGGGGTTTAGGGTTGTTTGTTGTTAGGGGGTTAAGGTGGTTTGTTGTTAGGAGGTTAGGGCTGTTTGTTGTTACAGGGTTAGGTTAGTTTCTTTTTAGGGGTTTAGTGTTGTTTGTTGTTAGGGGGTTAGTGTTTGTTGTTACGGGTTTAGTGTTGTTTCTTGTTGGGGTTTAGTGGTTTTTGTTGTTAGGGTGTTAGTGTTGTTTGTTGTTAGGGGTATAGTGTTGTTTGTTGTTAGGGGTTTAAGGTTGTTTGCTGTTAGGAGGTTAGGGTTGTTTGTTGTTACGGGGTTAGGTTAGTTTCTTGTTAGGGGTTTAGTGTTGTTTGTTGTTAGGGGGTTAGTGTTTGTTGTTAGGGGTTTAGGGTTGTTTCTTTTTGGGGTTTAGTAGTTTTTGTTGTTAGGGTGTTAGCGTTGTTTGTGGTTAGGGGGTTAGTGTTGTTGTTTGTTAGGGGGTTAGGGTTGTTTGTTGTTAGGAGGTTAGGTTTGTTTGTTTTTACAGGGTTAGGTTAGTTTCTTGTTAGGGGTTTAGTGATGTTTGTTGTTAGGGGGTTAGTGTTTGTTGTTAGGGGTTTAGTGTTGTTTCTTGTTGGAGTTTAGTGGTTTTTGTTGTTAGGGTGTTAGTGTTGTTTGTTGTTAGGGGGTTAGTGTTTGTTGTTAGGGGTTTAGGGTTGTTTCTTGTTGGGTTTAGTAGTTTTTGTTGTTAGGGTGTTAATGTTGTTTGTTGTTAGGGGGTTAGTGTAGTTTGTTCTTACGGGGTTAGTGTTGTTTGTGGTTAGGGTGTTAGTGTTGTTTGTAGTTAGGGGGTGTGCGTTGTTGGTTGTTAGGGGGTTACGTTAGTTTCTTGTTAGGGTTTTAGTGTTGTTTGCTGTTAGGGGGTTAGTGTTTGTTGTTAGGGGTTTATTGTTGTTTCTTGTTGGATTTTAGTAGTTTTTGTTAGGGTGTTAGTGTTGTTTGTGGTTAGGGGGTTAGTGTTGTTGTTTGTTAGGGGTTAGGGTTATTTGTTGTTAGGAGGTTAGGGTTGTTTGTTGTTACAGGGTTAGGTTAGTTTCTTGTTAGGGGTTTAGTGTTGTTTGTTGTTAGGGGGTTAGTGTTTGTTGTTAGGGGTTTAGTGTTGTTTCTTGTTGGGGTTTAGTGTTTTTGTTGTTAGTGTGTTAGTGTTGTTTGTTGTTAGGGGTTTAGGGTTGTTTGTTGTTAGGGGTTTAAGGTTGTTTGTTGTTAGGAGGTTAGGGTTGTTCGTTGTTACGGGGTTAGGTTAGTTTCTTGTTAGGGGATTAGTGTTGTTTGTTGTTAGGGGGTTAGTGTTTGTTGTTAGGGGTTTAGGGTTGTTTCTTGTTGGGGTTTAGTAGTTTTTGTTGTTAGGGTGTTAGTGTTGTTTGTTGTTAGGGGGTTAGTGTTGTTTGTTCTTACGGGATTAGTGTTGTTTGTGGTTAGGGTGTTAGTGTTGTTTGTGGTTAGGGGGTTAGTGTTGTTTGTTCTTACGGGGTTAGTGTTGTTTGTGGTTAGGGTGTTAGTGTTGTTTGTGGTTAGGGGGTGTGCGTTGTTGGTTGTTACGGGGTTAGGATTGTTTGTTGTTAGGGGTTTAGGGTTGATTGTTGTTAGGGGGTTAAGTTTGTTTGTTGTTAGGAGGTTAGGGTTGTTTGTTGTTACAGGGTTAGGTTAGTTTCTTGTTAGGGGTTTAGTGTTGTTTGTTGTTAGGGGGTTAGTGTTTGTTGTTAGGGGTTTAGTGTTGTTTCTTGTTGGGGTGTAGTGGTTTTTGTTGTTAGGGTGTTAGTGTTCTTTGTTGTTAGGGGTTTAGGGTTGTTTGTTGTTAGGGGTTTAAGATTGTTTGTTGTTAGGAGGTTAGGGTTGTTTGTTGTTACGGGGTTAGGTTAGTTTCTTGTTAGGGGTTTAGTGTTTTTTGTTGTTAGGGGGTTAGTGTTTGTTGTTAGGGGTTTAGGGGTGTTTCTTGTTGGGGTTTAGTAGTTTTTGTTGTTAGGGTGTTAGTGTTGTTTGTTGTTAGGGGTTTAGGGTTGTTTGTTGTTAGGGGTTTAAGGTTGTTTGTTGTTAGGAGGTTAGGGTTGTTTGTTGTTACAGGGTTAGGTTAGTTTCTTGTTAGGGGTTTAGTGTTGTTTGTTGTTAGGGGGTTAGTGTTTGTTGTTAGGGGTTTAGGGTTGTTTCTTGTTGGGGTTTAGTAGTTTTAGTTGTTAGGGTGTTAGTGTTGTTTGTGGTTAGGGGCTTAGTGTTGTTGTTTGTTAGGGGGTTAGGGTTTGTTGTTAGGAGGTTAGGGTTGTTTGTTGTTACAGGGTTAGGTTAGTTTCTTGTAAGGGGTTTAGTGTTGTTTGTTGTTAGGGGGTTAGTGTTTGCTGTTAGGGGTTTAGGGTTGTTTCTTTTTGGGGTTTAGTAGTTTTTGTTGTTAGGGTGTTAGTGTTGTTTGTGGTTAGGGGGTTAGTGTTGTTTGTTCTTACGGGGTTAGTGTTGTTTGTGGTTAGGGTGTTAGTGTTGTTTGTGGTTAGGGGGTGAGAGTTGTTGGTTGTTAGGGGGTTAGGATTGTTTGTTGTTAGGGGTTTAGGGTTGTTTGTTGTTAGGGGGTTAAGGTGGTTTGTTGTTAGGAGGTTAGGGCTGTTTGTTGTTACAGGGTTAGGTTAGTTTCTTGTTAGGGGTTTAGTGTTGTTTGTTGTTAGGGGGTTAGTGTTTGTTGTTACGGGTTTAGTGTTGTTTCTTGTTGGGGTTTAGTGGTTTTTGTTGTTAGGGTGTTAGTGTTGTTTGTTGTTAGGGGTATAGTGTTGTTTGTTGTTAGGGGTTTAAGGTTGTTTGCTGTTAGGAGGTTAGGGTTGTTTGTTGTTACGGGGTTAGGTTAGTTTCTTGTTAGGGGTTTAGTGTTGTTTGTTGTTAGGGGGTTAGTGTTTGTTGTTAGGGGTTTAGGGTTGTTTCTTGTTGGGGTTTAGTAGTTTTGTTGTTAGGGTGTTAGCGTTGTTTGTGGTTAGGGGGTTAGTGTTGTTGTTTGTTAGGGGGTTAGGGTTGTTTGTTGTTAGGAGGTTAGGTTTGTTTGTTTTTACAGGGTTAGGTTAGTTTCTTGTTAGGGGTTTAGTGATGTTTGTTGTTAGGGGGTTAGTGTTTGTTGTTAGGGGTTTAGTGTTGTTTCTTGTTGGAGTTTAGTGGTTTTTGTTGTTAGGGTGTTAGTGTTGTTTGTTGTTAGGGGTTTAGGGTTGTTTCTTGTTGGGTTTAGTAGTTTTTGTTGTTAGGGTGTTAGTGTTGTTTGTTGTTAGGGGGTTAGTGTAGTTTGTTCTTACGGGGTAGTGTTGTTTGTGGTTAGGGTGTTAGTGTTGTTTGTGGTTAGGGGGTGTGCGTTGTTGGTTGTTAGGGAGTTAGGTTAGTTTCTTGTTAGGGGTTTAGTGTTGTTTGCTGTTAGGGGGTTAGTGTTTGTTGTTAGGGGTTTAGGGTTGTTTCTTCTTGGGGTTTAGTAGTTTTTGTTGTTAGGGTGTTAGTGTTGTTTGTGGTTAGGGGGTTAGTGTTGTTGTTTGTTAGGGGGTTAGGGTTATTTGTTGTTAGGAGGTTAGGGTTGTTTGTTGTTACAGGGTTAGGTTAGTTTCTTGTTAGGGGTTTAGTGTTGTTTGTTGTTAGGGGGTTAGTGTTTGTTGTTAGGGGTTTAGTGTTGTTTCTTGTTGGGGTTTAGTAGTTTTTGTTGTTAGGGTGTTAGTGTTGTTTGTGGTTAGGGGGATTAGTGTTGTTTGTTCTTACGGGGTTAGTGTTGTTTGTGGTTAGGGTGTTAGTGTTGTTTGTGGTTAGGGTGTTAGTGTTGTTTGTGGTTAGGGGGTGAGCGTTGTTGGTTGTTAGGGGGTTAGGATTGTTTGTTGTTAGGGGTTTAGGGTTGTTTGTTGTTAGGGGGTTAAGGTTGTTTGTTCTTAGGAGGTTAGGGTTGTTTGTTGTTACAGGGTTAGGTTAGTTTCTTGTTAGGGGTTTAGTGTTGTTTGTTGTTAGGGGGTTAGTGTTTGTTGTTAGGGGTTTAGTGTTGTTTCTTGTTGGGGGTAATGTTTTTTGTTGTTAGGGTGTTAGTGTTCTTTGTTGTTAGGTGTTTAGGTTTGTTTGTTGTTAGGGGTTTAAGGTTGTTTGTTGTTAGGAGGTTAGGGTTGTTTGTTGTTACGGGGTTAGGTTAGTTTCTTGTTACGGGTTTAGTGTTGTTTGTTGTTAGGGGGTTAGTGTTTGTTGTTAGGGGTTTAGTGTTGTTTCTTGTTGGGGTTTAGTGGTTTTTGTTGTTAGGGTGTTAGTGTTGTTTGTTGTTAGGGGGTTAAGGTTGTTTGTTGTTAGGATGTTAGGGTTCTTTGTTGTTACAGGGTTAGGTTAGTTTCTTGTTAGGGGTTTAGTGTTGTTTGTTGTTAGGGGTTAGTGTTTGTTGTTAGGGGTTTAGTGTTGTTTCTTGTTGGGGTTTACTGGTTTTTGTTGTTAGGGTGTTAATGTTTGTTGTTAGGGGTTTAGGGTTGTTTGTTGTTAGGGGTTTAAGGTTGTTTGTTGTTAGGAGGTTAGGGTTGTTTGTTGTTACGGGGTTAGGTTAGTTTCTTGTTAGGGGTTTAGTGTTGTTTGTTGTTAGGGGGTTAGTGTTTGTTCTTAGGGGTTTAGGATTGTTTCTTGTTGGGGTTTAGTAGTTTTTGTTGTTAGGGTGTTAGTGTTCTTTGTTGTTAGGGGGTTAATGTTGTTTGTTCTTACGGGGTTAGTGTTGTTTGTGGTTAGGGTGTTAGTGTTGTTTGTGGTTAGGGGGTGAGCTTTGTTGGTTGTTGGGGGTTAGGATTGTTTGTTGTTAGGGGTTTAAGGTTGTGTGTTGTTAGGAGGTTAGGGTTGTTTGTTGTTACGGGATTACATTAGTTTCTTGTTAGGGGTTTAGTGTTGTTTGTTGTTGGGGGTTAGTGTTTGTTCTTAGGGGTTTAGGGTTGTTTCTTGTTGAGGTTTAGTAGTTTTTGTTGTTAGGGTGTTAGTGTTGTTTGTGGTTAGGGGGTTAGTGTTGTTGTTTGTTAGGGGGTTAGGGTTGTTTGTTGTTAGAAGGTTATGGTTGTTTGTTGTTAGGGGTTTAGGGTTGTTTGTTGTTAGGGGGTTAGGGTTGTTTGTTGTTAGGGGTTTAGGATTGTTTGTTGTTAGGGGGTTAACGTTGTTTGTTGTTAGGAGGTTAGGGTTGTTTGTTGTTACAGGGTTAGGTTACTTTCTTGTTAGGGGTTTAGTCGTGTTTGTTGTTAGGGGTTAGTGTTTGTTGTTAGGGGTTTAGTGTTGTTTCTTGTTGGGGTTTACTGGTTTTTGTTGTTAGGGTGTTAGTGTTGTTTGTTGTTAGGGGTTTAGGGTTGTTTGTTAGGGGTTTAAGGTTGTTTGGTGTTAGGAGGTTAGGGTTGTTTGTTGTTACGGGGTTAGGTTACTTTCTTGATAGGGGTTTAGTGTTGTTTGTTGTTAGGGGGTTAGTGTTTGTTGTTAGGGGTTTAGGGTTGTTTCTGTTTGGGGTTTAGTAGTTTTTGTTGTTAGGGTGTTAGTGTTGTTTGTTGTTAGGGGGTTAGTGTTGTTTGTTCTTACGGGGTTAGTGTTGTTTGTGGTTAGTGTGTTAGTGTTGTTTGTGGTTAGGGGGTGAGCGTTGTTGGTTGTTAGGGGGTTAGGATTGTTTGTTGTTAGGGGTTTAGGGTTGTTTGTTGTTAGGGGGTTAAGGTTGTTTGTTGTTAGGAGGTTAGGGTTGTTTGTTGTTACGGGGTTAGTTTAGTTTCTTGTTAGGGGTTTAGTGTTGTTTGTTGTTAGGGGGTTAGTGTTTGTTGTTAGGGGTTTAGGGTTGTTTCTTGTTGGGGTTTAGTAGTTTTTGTTGTTAGGGTGTTAGGGTTGTTTGTGGTTAGGGGGTTAGTGTTGTTCTTTGTTAGGGGGTTAGGGTTGTTTGTTGTTAGGGGTTTAGAGTAGTTTATTTTTAGGGGGTTAGTGTTATTTGTTGTTAGGTTGTTAGGATTGTTGTTAGGGGGTTAGTGGTGTTTGTTGTTAGGGGTTAGTGTTTTTTGTTGTTGGGGGGTTAGTGTTGTTTCTTGTTAGAGAGTTAGGGTTCTTTGTTGTTAGGGGCTTAGGGTTGTTTGTTGTTAGTGGGTTAGAGTAATTTGTTGTTGGGGGTTAGGGTTGTTTCTTTTTAGGGGGTTCGGGTTGTTGTTAGGTGATTAGTGTTGTTTCTATTTACGGGTTTCGGGTTGTTTCTTGTTGAGGTTTAGTGGTTTTTGTTGTTAGGGTGTTAGTGTTGTTAGTGGTTAGGGGGTTAGTGTTGTTTGTATTTAGGGTTTTAGGGTTGCTCCTTGTTGGGCTTTAGTGGTTTTTGTTGTTAGGCTGTTAGTGTTGTTTGTTGTTAGGGGGTTAGTGTTGTTTGTTCTTACGGGGTTAGTGTTGTTTTTGGTTAGGGTGTTAGTGTTGTTTGTGGTTAGGGGGTGAGCGTTGTTGGTTGTTAGGGGGTTACTGTTGTTTGTATTTAGGGGTTTAGGGTTGTTTCTTGTTGGGGTTTAGTGGTTTTTGTTGTTAGGGTGTTAGTGTTGTTTGTTGTTAGGGGTTTAGGGCTGTTTGTTGTTAGGGGTTTAAGGTTGTTTGCTGTTAGGAGGTTATTGTTGTTTGTTGTTACGGGGTTAGGTTAGTTTCTTGTTAGGGGTTTAGTATTGCTTGTTGTTAGGGGGTTTGTGTTTGCTGTTAGGGGTTTAGGGTTGTTTCTTGTTGGGGTTTAGTTGTTTTTGTTGTTAGGGTGTTAGTGTTGTTTGTGGTTAGGGGCTTAGTGTTGTTGTTTGTTAGGGGGTTAGGGTTGTTTGTTGTTAGGAGGTTAGGGTTGTTTGTTCTTACGGGGTTAGTGTTGTTTGTGGTTAGGGTGTTAGTGTTGTTTGTGGTTAGGGTGTTAGTGCTGTTTGTGGTTGCGGGTTAGGGTTGTTTGTTTTTTGGGGGTTAGGGTAGTTTGTTGTTATTTTGTTAGGGTTGTTTGTTGTTAGGTGGTTAGGTTTGTTTGTTGTTACGGGGTTAGGGCTGTTTGTTGTTAGGGGGTTAGTGTTGTTTGTTGTTAGGGGTTTATTGTTGTTTGTTGTTTGTGGGTTAGTGTTGTTTGTTGTTAGGGGTTTAGGTTTGTTGTTCTTAGGGCGTTAGTGTTGCTTGTTGTTAGGCTGTTAGGAGTGTTTGTCAGTGTGTTAGAGTTTTTTGTTGTTCGGGGCTTAGTGTTGTTTTATGTTAGGGAGTTAGTGTTGTTTGTTGTTGGAGGTTAGTGTTGTTTGTTAGGGGATCAATTTTGTTTGTTTTTAGTGGGTTAGGGTTGTTTGTTGTTAGGGGATTAGTGTTGTTTGTTATCAGGGGTTCAGTGTTGTTTGTTTTTAGCTGTTTAGAGTTGTTTGTTTTTAGGGTATTAGTTTTTTTTGTTGTTAGGGGGTTAGGATTGTGTTTTTTTAGTTGGTTATTGTTGTTTGTTTTTGGGGGTTAGTGTTGTTTGTTGTTAGGGGCTGAGTGTTGCTTGTTGTTAGGGTGTTAGGGTTGTTTGTTGTTAGGGGTTAGGGTTGTTTGTTATTAGGGGTTAATTTGGTTTTTTGTTAGGGGTTCAGTGTTGTTTGTTGTTAGGGGGTGAGTGTTGTTTGTTGTCAGGGCGTTAGGGTTGTTTCTTGTTAGGAGATTAGGGTCGATGGTTGTTAGGTGTTTAGTGTTGTTTGTTGTTAGGTGTTAGTGTTGCTTGTCATTAGGGCGTTAGTGTTTTTTGTTCTTAGTGGGTTAGTGCTGTGTGTTGTTAGTTGCTTAGTGTTGTTTGTTTTTAGGGGTTCAGTGTTGTTTGTTTTTAGGGTTTTAGGGTTGTTTGTTTTTAGGGGGTTTGCATTGTTTGTTTTTAGGGTGTTAGGATTGTTTGTTGTTAGGGGGTAAGTGTTGTTTGTTGTTAGGGTGTTAGTGTTGTTGGTTTTTAGGGGGTTAGGGTTGTTTGTTTTGGGGGGTTAAGGTTGTTTGTTGTTAGTGGGTTAGGGTTGTTTGTTGTTAGGGGATTAGTGTTCTTGTTGTTAGGGGGTTTGTGCTTTTTTTTGTTGGGGGTTAATGTTTCTTGTTCGGGGTCAGCCTTTGTTATTAAGGGTTTTGGGTTTGTTGTTGTTAGGGTGTTAGTGTTGTTTGTTGTTAGGGGGTTGGTGTTGTTTGTTCTTAGGGTGTTAGTGTTTTTTGTGGTTAGAGCGTTAGTGTTGTTTGTTGTTACGGGGTTAATGTTTCTTTTTAGGGATTTAGGGTTGTTTCTTGTTGGGGGATAGTGGTGTTTGCTGTTGGGGGTTTAGGGATGGTTGTTGTTAGGGTGTTAGTGATAGTTGTTGTTAGGAGGTTAGTGTTGTTTATTGTTAGCTGTTTAGGGTTGTTTCTTGTTGGGGTTTTGTGGTTTTTGTTCTTAGGGTATTAGTGTTTGTGGTTGGGGGTTAGTGTTGCTGGTTGTTAGGGGGTCAGGGTTCTTTGTTGTTAGGGGGTTAGGGTTGTTTGTTGTTAGTGGGTTAGTGTTGTTTGTTGTTAGGGGTTCAGAGTTTTTTGCTGTTAGGGGGTTAGAGTTGTTTGCTGTTAAAGGATTTGGGTTCTTTCTTGTTGGGGGTTAGTGTTGTTTGTTTTTAGGGGATAAGTGTTGGTTGTTGCTAGGGGGTTAGTTTTTTTTGTTTTTACTGGCTTAGTGGTGTTGGTGGTTAGGGGGTTAGTGTTGCTGGTTGTTTAGGGGGTTAGGGTTGTTTGTTGTTAGGGGGTTAGTGTTGTTTGTTTTTAGGGGGAAAGTGTTGGTTTTTGTTAGGCGGTTAGGGTTACTGGTTGTTAGGGGGTTAGGGTTGTTTGCTGTTAGGGGGTTAGGGTTGTTTGTTGTTACGGGGTTAGTGTTCTTTGTTATGACGGGGATAGGATTTTTTGTTGTTACGGGGTTAGTGTAGTTTCTTGTTATAGAGTTAGTGTTGTTTGTTGTTAGTGGGTTAGGGTTCTTTGTTGTTTGGTTACGGTTGTTTGTTGTTAGGGGGTTAGGGTTGTTTGTTGTTAGGGGGTTAGTGTTGTTTGTTCTTAGGGCGTTAGTGTTGGTTGTTGTTAGTAGGTTAGTGTTTTTTGTTCTTAGTGGGTTAGTGCTGTTTGGGGTTAGGGAGTTAGTGTTGCTGGTTGTTAGGGGTTAGTGTTGTTTGTTGTTAGGGGTTTAGGTTTGTTTCTTGTTGGGGTTTAGTGTTGTTTGTTGTTAGGGTGTTAGTGTAGTTTGTGGTTAGGGGGTTAGTGTTGTTGGTTGTTAGGGGGTTAGTGTTGTTTGTGGTTAGGGGTTTAGTGTTGTTTGTTCGGTGTTTAGAGTTTTTTGTTCTTAGGGGCTTAGGGTTGTTTGTTGTTAGGGGATTAGGGTTGTTTCCTGTTAGGGGGTTAGTGTTGTTTGTTTTTAGGGGGTAAGTGTTGGTTGCTGTTAGGGGGTTAGTGTTCTTTGTTTTTACTGGGTTATTGCTGTTTGTGGTTAGGAGGTTAGTGTAGTTGGTTGTTAGGGAGTTAGGGTTGTTTGTTGTTAGGGGGTTAGTGTTTGTTGTTACAGTGTTGGTGTTGATAGTTGTTAGGGGGTTAGTTTTGTTTGCTTTTAGAGGTTTAGGGTTGTTGGTTGTTAGTGTGTTAGTGTTGTTTGTTGTTAGGGGCTTAGGGGTGTTTGTTCTTACGGGGTTAGGATATTTTTGGTTACGAGGTTAGGGTAGTTTCCTGTTAGGGGGTTAGTGTTGTTTGTTTTTAGTGGCTTAGGGTTGTTTGTTGTTAGGGGGTTAGGTTAGTTTGATGTTAGGGGGTTAGTGTTGTTTGTTGTTAGGGGTTTAGTGTTGTTTGTTGTTAGGGGCTTAGGGTGGTTTGTTGTTAGGGGATTAGGGTTCTTTCTTGTTAGGGGGTTAGTGTTGGTTCTTGCTAGGGGGTTAGTGTTGTTTGTTGTTACGGGGAAAGTGTTGGTTGTTGTTAGGGGGTTAGTGTTTTTTATTTTGATTGGGTTAGTGCTGTTTGTGGTTGGGGGTTAGTGTTGTTGGTTTTTAGCGTGTTAGGGTTGTTTGTTGTTAGTGTATTAGGGTTTTTTGTTGTTAGGGGTTAGTGTTGTTTGTTATTAGGGATGTAGGGTTATTAGTTGTTAGGGGGTTAGTGTTGTTTGTTGTTAGCTGGTTAATGTTGTTTGTTGTTAGTAAGTTAGGGTTGTTTGTTGTTACGGGGTTAGGGTAGTTTGTTGTTACGGGGTTAGTGTTTGTTCTTAGTGGGTTGTGTTGTTTGCTGTTTGCTTATGTTGTTCGTTGTTAAGGCGTTAGGGATGTTTCTTGTTCGGGGTTAGGGTTGTTTGTTGTTAAGGGCTTAGTGTTGTCTGTTGTTAGGGGGTTAGTGTTGTTTGTTGTTCCGGGGTTAGTTTTGTTTGTTATTAATGGTTTAGGGTTGTTTGTTGTTAGGGGGTTAGGGTTCTTGTTCTAAGGGGGTTACTGTTGTTTTTTGTTGCGGGTTAGTGTTGTTTGTTCTTAGGGTGTTAGTGTTCTTTGTTGTTATGATGTTAGGGTTGGTTGTGGTTAGGGTGTTAGTGTTGTTTGTTGTTAAGTGTTTAGTATTCTTTGTTTTTAGGCGTTTAGAGTTGTTTCTTGGGGTTTAGTGGAGTTTGTTGTTAGGGTTTTCGTGTTGTTTGTTGTTAGGGGGTTAGTGTTGGTTGTTGTTAGGGGGTTAGTGTTGCTGTTATTCAGGAGGTTAGTGTTTGTTGTTGTTAGAGGGTTAGTGTTGTTTGTTGTTAGGGGTTTAAAACACACTGCCTAGAGAAATCCTAGCAAAGCCCTATGTTTCCCCAAAGAAATGTATGTCCATTTCAGTTCTTCGCCAGCAACGGAGCAAAGAGGCAACGTCAGATTGTGTGTATCTCAGTGAGAGAAAGAACACTGTGACTTCCCCCGTTCCTCTGACGAAAGCGGTTAGAGGGAGAAAAGCGTCCTTTGCTTTCGCTTTCCCGCAATGAGCTCAGCAGATCTGCCCTTCGCGAAGGGCCGTTTTCCCCCGGAGAACTGCCTCGCGGTAGCCCTGTTCTGGAAGTGGAACGAGTATGCAGTGATAGCGTTCAGCTATTGTGAAGGCTCGCTTTGGCCCAGGGCAAACGAAGCGCCGGGGGAAATCTTAGCAGAGCCTAGCGCCTTTCCACGGTTCAAAGCGTGGAACTGCAGACTCATTTGCAAAGAAGAGAGCACACAGGCAACAGCAGCCTGCACGTTTCTCAGTGAAAGGGAGAACTCCCTGACTTCATCCAGTCCTCTGAGCAAAGCAGGCAGAAGGAGAGAAACTTTCTTTCCTTCCTCTTTCCTGCAACGAATTCCTCATTTGCTCTTGCAAACGCAGGGCTTCTTCTGAAAACCTGCGTCGCGGTGCAGGGATCTTTCCAGAGGAGCAACGACATAGTTTTAGCTGGAAGGGCTTGGGAAAGCAGCCGGGGAGAAAAGGCCTATTGCTATTCTCTTTTCTTTCTGACTCACTGCGGTCAGTTGGCACTTGCCAAAGCAAGGTTTCCCAGCACAAACTACAAAGCAGCAGCTCTCTCCTGGCAGAGGAAATCCCATGCAGTGCTGCCCTTGCGAGATAGTGTTGGTACAGTGAGGCCCAGGGAAAACACACTGCCTAGAGAAATCCTAGCAAAGCCCTGTGTTTCCCCACAGGAATGTATGTCCGTTTCAGTTCTTTGCCAGCAACGGAGCTCAGAGGCAACGTCAGATTGTGTGTATCTCAGTGAGAGAAAGAACACTGTGACTTCCCCCGTTCCTCTGACGAAAGCGGTTAGAGGGAGAAAAGCGTCCTTTGCTTTCGCTTTCCCGCAATGAGCTCCACAGATCTGCCCTTCGCGAAGGGCCGTTTTTCCCCGGAGAACTGCCTCGCGGTAGCCCTGTTCTGGAAGTGGAACGAGTATGCAGTGTTAGCGTTCAGCTAATGTGAAGGCTCGCTTTGGCCCAGGGCAAACGAAGCGCCGGGGGAAATCTTAGCAGAGCCCGGCGCCTTTCCACGGTTCAAAGCGTGGAACAGCAGACTCTTTTGCAAAGAAGAGAGCGCACAGGCAACAGCAGCCCGCACGTTTCTCAGTGAAAGGGAGAACTCCCTGACTTCATCCAGTCCTCTGAGCAAAGCAGGCAGAAGGAGAGAAACTTTCTTTCCTTCCTCTTTCCTGCAACGAATTTCTCATTTGCTCTTGCAAACGCAAGGCTTCTTCTGAAAAACTACGTCACGGTGCAGGGATCCTTCCAGAGGAGCAACGACATAGTTTTAGCTGGAAGGGCTTGGCTGAGCAGCCGGGGAGAAAAGGCCTCTTGCTATTCTCTTTTCTTTCTGCCTGAATACGGTCAATTGGCACTTGCCAAAGCAAGGTTTCCCAGCACAAACTAGAAAGCAGCAGCTCTCTCCTGGCAGAGGAAATCCCATGCAGTGTTGCCCTGGCGAGATAGTGTTGCTACAGTAAGGCCCAGGGAAAACACACTGCCTAGAGAAATCCTAGCAAAGCACTGTGTTTCCCCACAGAAATGTATGTCAGTTTCAGTTCTTTGCCAGCAACGGAGCTCAGAGGCAACGTCAGATTGTGTGTATCTCAGTGAGAGAAAGAACACTGTGACTTCCC
The DNA here is from genome assembly GCF_030014295.1 of Loxodonta africana. Lineage (NCBI taxonomy): Eukaryota > Metazoa > Chordata > Mammalia > Proboscidea > Elephantidae > Loxodonta > Loxodonta africana. Next base: position 369,606 of record NW_026974828.1, read on the forward strand.
CCGTTCCTCTGACAAAAGCGGTTAGAGGGTGAAAAGCGTCCTTTGCTTTCGCTTTCCCGCAATGAGCTCGGCAGATCGGCCCTTCGCGAAGGGCCGTTTTCCCCCGGAGAACTGCCTCGCGGTAGCCCTGTTCTGGAAGTGGAACGAGTATGCAGTGTTAGCGTTCGGCTAATGTGAAGGCTCGCTTTGGCCCAGGGCAAACGAAGCGCCGGGGGAAATCTTAGCAGAGCCCGGCGCCTTTCCACGGTTCAAAACGTGGAACTGCAGACTCTTTTGCAAAGAAGAGAGCGCACAGGCAACAGCAGCCCGCACGTTTCTCAGTGAAAGGGAGAACTCCCTGACTTCATCCAGTCCTCTGAGCAAAGCAGGCAGAAGGAGAGAAACTTTCTTTCCTTCCTCTTTCCTGCAACGAATTCCTCATTTGCTCTTGCAAACGCAAGGCTTCTTCTGAAAAACTACGTCACGGTGCAGGGATCCTTCCAGAGGAGCAACGACATAGTTTTAGCTGGAAGGGCTTGGCTGAGCAGCCGGGGAGAAAAGGCCTCTTGCTATTCTCTTTTCTTTCTGCCTGAATACGGTCAATTGGCACTTGCCAAAGCAAGGTTTCCCAGCACAAGCTACAAAGCAGCAGCTCTCTCCTGGCAGAGGAAATCCCATGCAGTGTTGCCCTGGCGAGATAGTGTTGATAGAGTGAGACCCAGGGAAAGCACACTGCCTAGAGAAATCCTAGCAAAGCCCTGTGTTTCCCCACAGAAATGTATGTCAGTTTCAGTTCTTTGCCAGCAACGGAGCTCAGAGGCAACGTCAGATTGTGTGTATCTCAGTGAGAGAAAGAACACTGTGACTTCCCCCGTTCCTCTGACGAAAGCGGTTAGAGGGAGAAAAGCGTCCTTTGCTGTCGCTTTCCCGCAATGAGCTCCACAGATCTGCCCTTCGCGAAGGGCCGTTTTCCCCCAGAGAACTGCCTCGCGGTAGCCCTGTTCTGGAAGTGGAACGAGTATGCAGTGTTAGCGTTCAGCTAATGTGAAGGCTCGCTTTGGCCCAGGGCAAACGAAGCGCCGGGGGAAATCTTAGCAGATCCCGGCGCCTTTCCACGGTTCAAAGCGTGGAACTGCAGACTCTTTTGCAAAGAAGACAGCGCACAGGCAACAGCACCCGGCAATTTCTCAGTGAAAGGGAGAACTCCCTGACTTCATCCAGTCCTCTGAGCAAAGCAGGCAGAGGGAGAGAAACTTTCTTTCCTTCCTCTTTCCTGCAACGAATTCCTCATTTGCTCTTTCAAACGCAGGGCTTCTTCTGAGAAACTACGTCGCGGTGCAGGGATCCCTCCAGAGGAGCAACGACATAGTTTTAGCTGGAAGGGCTTGGCTGAGCAGCCGGGGAGAAAAGGCCTCTTGCTATTTTCTTTTCTTTCTGCCCGAATGCGGTCAATTGGCACCTGCCAAGGCAAGGTTTCCCAGCACAAACTACAAAGCAGCAGCTCTCTCATGAAGAGGAAATCCCATTCAGTGTTGCCCTTGCGAGATAGTGTTGCTACAGTGAGGCCCAGGGAAAACACACTGCCTAGAGAAATCCTAGCAAAGCCCTGTGTTTCCCCACAGGAATGTATGTCCGTTTCAGTTCTTTGCCAGCAACGGAGCTCAGAGGCAACGTCAGATTGTGTGTATCTCAGTGAGAGAAAGAACACTGTGACTTCCCCCGTTCCTCTGACGAAAGCAGTTAGAGGGAGAAAAGCGTCCTTTGCTTTCGCTTTCCCGCAATGTTCTCCACAGATCTGCCCTTCGCGAAGGGCCGTTTTTCCCCGGAGAACTGCCTCGCGGTAGCCCTGTTCTGGAAGTGGAACGAGTATGCAGTGTTAGCGTTCGGCTAATGTGAAGGCTCGCTTTGGCCCATGCAAACGAAGCGCCGGGGGAAATCTTAGCAGAGCCCGGCGCCTTTCCACGGTTCAAAACGTGGAACTGCAGACTCTTTTGCAAGGAAGAGAGCGCACAGGCAACAGCAGCCCGCACGTTTCTCAGTGAAAGGGAGAACTCCCTGACTTCATCCAGTCCTCTGAGCAAAGCAGGCAGAAGGAGAGAAACTTTCTTTCCTTCCTCTTTCCTGCAACGAATTCCTCATTTGCTGTTGCAAACGCAGGGCTTCTTCTGAGAAACTACGTCGCGGTGCAGGGATCCCTCCAGAGGAGCAACGACATAGTTTTAGCTGGAAGGGCTTGGGAAAGCAGCTGGGGACAAAAGGCCTCTTGCTATTTTCTTTTCTTTCTGCCCGAATGCGGTCAATTGGCACCTGCCAAGGCAAGGTTTCCCAGCACAAACTAGAAAGCAGCAGCTCCCTCCTGGCAGAGGAAATCCCATGCAGTGTTGCCCTGGCGAGATAGTGGTGGTACAGTGAGGCCCAGGGAAAATACACTGCCTAGAGAAATCCTAGCAAAGCCCTGTGTTTCCCCACAGGAATGTATGTCCGTTTCAGTTCTTTGCCAGCAACGGAGCTCAGAGGCAACGTCAGATTGTGTGTATCTCAGTGAGAGAAAGAACACTGTGACTTCCCCCGTTCCTCTGACGAAAGCAGTTAGAGGGAGAAAAGCGTCCTTTGCTTTCGCTTTCCCGCAATGAGCTCCACAGATCTGCCCTTCGCGAAGGGCCGTTTTCCCCCGGAGAACTGCCTGGTAGTAGCCCTGTTCTGGAAGTGGAACGAGTATGCAGTGTTAGCGTTCAGCTATTGTGAAGGCTCGCTTTGGCCCAGGGCAAACGAAGCGCCGGGGGAAGTCTTAGCAGAGCCCGTCGCCTTTCCACGGTTCAAAGCGTGGAACTGCAGACTCTAGTGCAAAGAGGAGAGCGCACAGGCAACAGCAGCCCGCACGTTTCTCAGTGAAAGGGAGAACTCCCTGACTTCATCCAGTCCTCTGAGCAAAGCAGGCAGAGGGAGAGAAACTTTCTTTCCTTCCTCTTTCCTGCAACGAATTCCTCATTTGCTCTTGCAAACGCAGGGCTTCTTCTGAGAAACTACTTCGCGGTGCAGGGATCCTTCCAGAGGAGCAACGACATAGTTTTAGCTGGAAGGGCTTGGGAAAGCAGCCGGGGAGGAAAGGTCTCTTGCTATTCTCTTTTCTTTCTGCCTGAATGCGGTCAAATGGCACTTGCCACAGCAAGGATTCCCAGCACAAACTACAAAGCAGCAGCTCTCTCCTGGCAGAGGAAATCCCATGCAGTGTTGCCCTGGCGAGATAGTGTTGCTACAGTGAGGCCCAGGGAAAACACACTGCCTAGAGAAATCCTAGCAAAGCCCTGTGTTTCCCCACAGGAATGCATGTCAGTTTCCGTTCTTTGCCAGCAACGGAGCTCAGAGGCAACGTCAGATTGTGTGTATCTCAGTGAGAGAAAGAACACTGTGACTTCCCCCGTTCCTCTGACGAAAGCGGTTAGAGGGAGAAAAGCGTCCTTTGCTGTCGCTTTCCCGCAATGAGCTCGGCAGATCGGCCCTTCGCGAAGGGCCGTTATCCCCCGGAAAACTGCCTCGCGGAAGCCCTGTTCTGGAAGTGGAACGAGTATGCAGTGTTGGCGTTCAGCTATTGTGAAGGCTAGCTTTAGCCCACGGCAAACGAAGCGCCCGGGGAAGTCTTAGCAGAAACCGGCGCCTTTCCACGGTTCAAAGCGTGGAACTGCAGACTCTTTTGCAAAGAAGAGAGCGCACAGGCAACAGCACCCGGCAATTTCTCAGTGAAAGGGAGAACTCCCTGACTTCATCCAGTCCTCTGAGCAAAGCAGGCAGAGGGAGAGAAACTTTCTTTCCTTCCTCTTTCCTGCAAAGAATTCCTCATTTGCTCTCGCAAACGCAGGGCTTCTTCTGAAAACCTACGTCGCGGTGCAGGGATCCTTCCAGAAGAGCAACGACATAGTTTTAGCTGGAAGGGCTTGGGAAAGCAGCCGGGGAGAAAAGGCCTCTTGCTATTCTCTTTTCTTTCTGCCTGAATGCAGTCAATTCGCACTTGCCAAAGAGAGGTTTCCCAGCACAAACTACAAAGCAGCAGCTCTCTCCTGGCAGAGGAAATCCCATGCAGTGTTGCCCTGGCGAGACAGTGTTGGTACAGTGAGGCCCAGGGAAAACACACTGCCTAGAGAAATCCTAGCAAAGCCCTGTGTTTCCCCACAGGAATGTATGTCCGTTTCAGTTCTTTGCCAGCAACGGAGCTCAGAGGCAACGTCAGATTGTGTGTATCTCAGTGAGAGAAAGAACACTGTGACTTCCCCCTTCCTCTGACGAAAGCAGTTAGAGGGAGAAAAGCGTCCTTTGCTTTCGCTTTCCCGCAATGAGCTCCACAGATCTGCCCTTCGCGAAGGGCCGTTTTCCCCCGGAGAACTGCCTCGCGGTAGCCCTGTTCTGGAAGTGGAACGAGTATGCAGTGTTAGCGTTCAGCTAATGTGAAGGCTCGCTTTGGCCCAGGGCAAACGAAGCGCCGGGGGAAGTCTTAGCAGAGCCCGGCGCCTTTCCACGGTTCAAAGCGTGGAACTGCAGACTCTAGTGCAAAGAGGAGAGCGCACAGGCAACAGCAGCCCGCACGTTTCTCAGTGAAAGGGAGAACTCCCTGACTTCATCCAGTCCTCTGAGCAAAGCAGGCAGAGGGAGAGAAACTTTCTTTCCTTCCTCTTTCCTGCAACGAATTCCTCATTTGCTCTTGCAAACACAGGGCTTCTTCTGAGAAACTACTTCGCGGTGCAGGGATCCTTCCAGAGGAGCAACGACATAGTTTTAGCTGGAAGGGCTTGGGAAAGCAGCCGGGGAGGAAAGGTCTCTTGCTATTCTCTTTTCTTTCTGCCTGAATGCGGTCAAATGGCACTTGCCACAGCAAGGATTCCCAGCACAAACTACAAAGCAGCAGCTCTCTCCTGGCAGAGGAAATCCCATGCAGTGTTGCCCTGGCGAGATAGTGTTGCTACAGTGAGGCCCAGGGAAAACACACTGCCTAGAGAAATCCTAGCAAAGCCCTGTGTTTCCCCACAGGAATGCATGTCAGTTTCCGTTCTTTGCCAGCAACGGAGCTCAGAGGCAACGTCAGATTGTGTGTATCTCAGTGAGAGAAAGAACACTGTGACTTCCCCCGTTCCTCTGACGAAAGCGGTTAGAGGGAGAAAAGCGTCCTTTGCTGTCGCTTTCCCGCAATGAGCTCGGCAGATCGGCCCTTCGCGAAGGGCCGTTATCCCCCGGAAAACTGCCTCGCGGAAGCCCTGTTCTGGAAGTGGAACGAGTATGCAGTGTTGGCGTTCAGCTATTGTGAAGGCTAGCTTTAGCCCACGGCAAACGAAGCGCCCGGGGAAGTCTTAGCAGAAACCGGCGCCTTTCCACGGTTCAAAGCGTGGAACTGCAGACTCTTTTGCAAAGAAGAGAGCGCACAGGCAACAGCACCCGGCAATTTCTCAGTGAAAGGGAGAACTCCCTGACTTCATCCAGTCCTCTGAGCAAAGCAGGCAGAGGGAGAGAAACTTTCTTTCCTTCCTCTTTCCTGCAAAGAATTCCTCATTTGCTCTCGCAAACGCAGGGCTTCTTCTGAAAACCTACGTCGCGGTGCAGGGATCCTTCCAGAAGAGCAACGACATAGTTTTAGCTGGAAGGGCTTGGGAAAGCAGCCGGGGAGAAAAGGCCTCTTGCTATTCTCTTTTCTTTCTGCCTGAATGCAGTCAATTCGCACTTGCCAAAGAGAGGTTTCCCAGCACAAACTACAAAGCAGCAGCTCTCTCCTGGCAGAGGAAATCCCATGCAGTGTTGCCCTGGCGAGACAGTGTTGGTACAGTGAGGCCCAGGGAAAACACACTGCCTAGAGAAATCCTAGCAAAGCCCTGTGTTTCCCCACAGGAATGTATGTCCGTTTCAGTTCTTTGCCAGCAACGGAGCTCAGAGGCAACGTCAGATTGTGTGTATCTCAGTGAGAGAAAGAACACTGTGACTTCCCCCTTCCTCTGACGAAAGCAGTTAGAGGGAGAAAAGCGTCCTTTGCTTTCGCTTTCCCGCAATGAGCTCCACAGATCTGCCCTTCGCGAAGGGCCGTTTTCCCCCGGAGAACTGCCTCGCGGTAGCCCTGTTCTGGAAGTGGAACGAGTATGCAGTGTTAGCGTTCAGCTAATGTGAAGGCTCGCTTTGGCCCAGGGCAAACGAAGCGCCGGGGGAAGTCTTAGCAGAGCCCGGCGCCTTTCCACGGTTCAAAGCGTGGAACTGCAGACTCTAGTGCAAAGAGGAGAGCGCACAGGCAACAGCAGCCCGCACGTTTCTCAGTGAAAGGGAGAACTCCCTGACTTCATCCAGTCCTCTGAGCAAAGCAGGCAGAGGGAGAGAAACTTTCTTTCCTTCCTCTTTCCTGCAACGAATTCCTCATTTGCTCTTGCAAACGCAGGGCTTCTTCTGAGAAACTACGTCACCGTGCAGGGATCCCTCCAGAGGAGCAACGACATAGTTTTAGCTGGAAGGGCTTGGGAAAGCAGCCGGGGAGAAAAGGCCTCTTGCTATTCTCTTTTCTTTCTGCCTGAATGCAGTCAATTCGCACTTGCCAAAGAGAGGTTTCCCAGCACAAACTACAAAGCAGCAGCTCTCTCCTGGCAGAGGAAATCCCATGCAGTGCTGCCCTTGCGAGATAGTGTTGATACAGTGAGGCCCAGGGAAAACACACTGCCTAGAGAAATCCTAGCAAAGCCCTGTGTTTCGCCACAGGAATGTATGTCCGTTTCAGTTCTTCGCCAGCAACGGAGCAAAGAAGCAACGTCAGATTGTGTGTATCTCAGTGAGAGAAAGAACACTGTGACTTCCCCCGTTCCTCTGACGAAAGCAGTTAGAGGGAGAAAAGCGTCCTTTGCTGTCGCTTTCCCGCAATGAGCTCGGCAGATCTGCCCTTCGCGAAGGGCCGTTTTCCCCCGGAGAACTGCTTCGCGGTAGCCCTGTTCTGGAAGTGGAACGAGTATGCAGTGTTAGCGTTAAGCTATTGTGAAGGCTCGCTTTGGCCCAGGGCAAACGAAGGGCCCGGGGAAGTCTTAGCAGAGCCCGGCGCCTTTCCACGGTTCAAAGCGTGGAACTGCAGACTCTTTTGCAAAGAAGAGAGCGCACAGGCAACAGCAGCCCGCACGTTTCTCAGTGAAAGGGAGAACTCCCTGACTTCATCCAGTCCTCTGAGCAAAGCAGGCAGAAGGAGAGAAACTTTCTTTCCTTCCTCTTTCCTGCAACGAATTCCTCATTTGCTGTTGCAAACGTAAGGTTTCTTCTAAAAAACTACGTCACGGTGCAGAGATCCTTCCAGAGGAGCAACGACATAGTTTTAGCTGGAAGGGCTTGGCAGAGCAGCCGGGGAGAAAAGGCCGCTTGCTGTTCTCTTTTCTTTCTGCCCGAATGCGGTCAATTGGCACCTGCCAAGGCAAGGTTTCCCAGCACAAACTACAAAGCAGCAGCTCTCTCATGAAGAGGAAATCCCATTCAGTGTTGTCCTTGCGAGATAGTGTTGCTACAGTGAGGCCCAGGGAAAACACACTGCCTAGAGAAATCCTAGCAAAGCCCTGTGTTTCCCCACAGGAATGTATGTCCGTTTCAGTTCTTTGCCAGCAACGGAGCTCAGAGGCAACGTCAGATTGTGTGTATCTCAGTGAGAGAAAGAACACTGTGACTTCCCCCGTTCCTCTGACGAAAGCAGTTAGAGGGAGAAAAGCGTCCTTTGCTTTCGCTTTCCCGCAATGTTCTCCACAGATCTGCCCTTCCGAAGGGCCGTTTTTCCCCGGAGAACTGCCTCGCGGTAGCCCTGTTCTGGAAGTGGAACGAGTATGCAGTGTTAGCGTTGGGCTAATGTGAAGGCTCGCTTTGGCCCATGCAAACGAAGCGCCGGGGGAAATCTTAGCAGAGCCCGGCGCCTTTCCACGGTTCAAAACGTGGAACTGCAGACTCTTTTGCAAGGAAGAGAGCGCACAGGCAACAGCAGCCCGCACGTTTCTCAGTGAAAGGGAGAACTCCCTGACTTCATCCAGTCCTCTGAGCAAAGCAGGCAGAAGGAGAGAAACTTTCTTTCCTTCCTCTTTCCTGCAACGAATTCCTCATTTGCTCTTGCAAACGTAAGGCTTCTTCTAAAAAACTACGTCACGGTGCAGAGATCCTTCCAGAGGAGCAACGAAATAGTTTTAGCTGGAAGGGCTTGGCAGAGCAGCCGGGGAGAAAAGGCCGCTTGCTGTTCTCTTTTCTTTCTGCCCGAATGCGGTCAATTGGCACTTGCCAAAGCAAGGTTTCCCAGCACAAACTAGAAAGCAGCAGCTCTCTCCTGGCAGAGGAAATCCCATGCAGTGTTGCCCTGGCGAGATAGTGTTGGTACAGTGAGGCCCAGGGAAAACACACTGCCTAGAGAAATCCTAGCAAAGCCCTGTGTTTCCCCACAGGAATGTATGTCCGTTTCAGTTCTTCGCCACCAACGGAGCAAAGAGGCAACGTCAGATTGTGTGTATCTCAGTGAGAGAAAGAACACTGTGACTTCCCCCGTTCCTCTGACGAAAGCAGTTAGAGGGAGAAAAGCGTCCTTTGCTTTCGCTTTCCCGCAATGAGCTCCACAGATCTGCCCTTCGCGAAGGGCCGTTTTCCCCCGGAGAACTGCCTGGCAGTAGCCCTGTTCTGGAAGTGGAACGAGTATGCAGTGTTAGCGTTCAGCTAATGTGAAGGCTCGCTTTGGCCCAGGGCAAACGAAGCGCCGGGGGAAATCTTAGCAGATCCCGGCGCCTTTCCACGGTTCAAAGCGTGGAACTGCAGACTCTTTTGCAAAGAAGAGAGCGCACAGGCAACAGCACCCGGCAATTTCTCAGTGAAAGGGAGAACTCCCTGACTTCATCCAGTCCTCTGAGCAAAGCAGGCAGAGGGAGAGAAACTTTCTTTCCTTCCTCTTTCCTGCAACGAATTCCTCATTTGCTCTTTCAAACGCAGGGCTTCTTCTGAGAAACTACGTCGCGGTGCAGGGATCCTTCCAGAGGAGCAACGACATAGTTTTAGCTGGAAGGGCTTGGGAAAGCAGCCGGGGAGAAAAGGCCTCTTGCTATTCTCTTTTCTTTCTGCCTGAATGCAGTCAATTCGCACTTGCCAAAGCAAGGTTTCCCAGCACAAGCTACAAAGCAGCAGCTCTCTCCTGGCAGAGGAAATCCCATGCAGTGCTGCCCTTGCGAGATAGTGTTGATAGAGTGAGACCCAGGGAAAGCACACTGCCTAGAGAAATCGTAGCAAAGCCCTGTGTTTCCCCACAGAAATGTATGTCAGTTTCAGTTCTTTGCCAGCAACGGAGCTCAGAGGCAACGTCAGATTGTGTGTATCTCAGTGAGAGAAAGAACACTGTGACTTCCCCCGTTCCTCTGACGAAAGCGGTTAGAGGGAGAAAAGCGTCCTTTGCTTTCGCTTTCCCGCATGAGCTCGGCAGATCTGCCCTTCGCGAAGGGCCGTTTTCCCCCGGAGAACTGCCTCGCGATAGCCCTGTTCTGGAAGTGGAATGAGTATGCAGTGTTAGCGTTCAGCTATTGTGAAGGCTCGCTTTGGCCCAGGGCAAACGAAGCGCCGGGGGGAAATCTTAGCAGAGCCCGGCGCCTTTCCACGGTTCAAAGCGTGGAACAGCAGACTCTTTTGCAAAGAACAGAGCGCCCAGGCAACAGCAGCCTGCACGTTTCTCAGTGAAAGGGAGAACTTCCTAACTTCATCCAGTCCTCTGAGCAAAGCAGGCAGAGGGAGAGAAACTTTCTTTCCTTCCTCTTTCCTGCAACGAATTCCTCCTTTGCTCTTGCAAACGCAAGGCTTCTTCTGAAAAACTACGTCGCGGTGCAGGGATCCTTCCAGAGGAGCAACGGCATAGTTTTAGCTCTAAGGGCTTGGCAGAGCAGCCGGGGAGAAAAGGCCTCTTGCGATTCTCTTTTCTTTCTGCCTGAATGCGGTCAATTGGCACTTGCCAAAGCAAGGTTTCCCGGCACAACCTACAAAGCAGCAGCTCTCTCCTGGCAGAGGAAATCCCATGCAATGTTGCCCTGGTGAGATAGTGTTGCTACAGTGAGGCCCAGGGAAAACAGACTGCCTAGAGAAATCCTAGCAAAGCCCTGTGTTTCCCCACAGGAATGTATGTCAATTTCAGTTCTTTGCCAGGAACGGAGCTCAGCGGCAACATCAGATTGTGTGTATCTCAGTGAGAGAAAGAACACTGTGACTTCCCCCGTTCCTCTGACGAAAGCGGTTAGAGGGAGAAAAGCGTCCTTTGCTTTCGCTTTCCCGCATGAGCTCGGCAGATCTGCCCTTCGCGAAGGGCCGTTTTCCCCCGGAGAACTGCCTCGCGGTAGCCCTGTTCTGGAAGTGGAACGAGTATGCAGTGTTAGCGTTCAGCTATTGTGAAGGCTCGCTTTGGCCCAGGGCAAACGAAGCGCCGGGGGCAAATCTTAGCAGAGCCCGGCGCCTTTCCACGGTTCAAAGCGTGGAACAGCAGACTCTTTTGCAAAGAACAGAGCGCCCAGGCAACAGCAGCCTGCACGTTTCTCAGTGAAAGGGAGAACTTCCTAACTTCATCCAGTCCTCTGAGCAAAGCAGGCAGAGGGAGAGAAACTTTCTTTCCTTCCTCTTTCCTGCAACGAATTCCTCCTTTGCTCTTGCAAACGCAAGGCTTCTTCTGAAAAACTACGTCGCGGTGCAGGGATCCTTCCAGAGGAGCAACGACATAGTTTTAGCTCTAAGGGCTTGGCAGAGCAGCCGGGGAGAAAAGGCCTCTTGCGATTCTCTTTTCTTTCTGCCTGAATGCGGTCAATTGGCGCTTGCCAAAGCAATGTTTCCCAGCACAAACTACAAAGCAGCAGCTCCCTCCTGGCAGAGGAAATCCCATGCAATGTTGCCCTGGCGAGATAGTGTTGCTACAGCGAGGCCCAGGGAAAACAGACTGCCTAGAGAAATCCTAGCAAAGCCCTGTGTTTCCCCACAGGAATGTATGTCAGTTTCAGTTCTTTGCCAGCAACGGAGCTCAGAGGCAACGTCAGATTGTGTGTATCTCAGTGAGAGAAAGAACACTGTGACTTCCCCCGTTCCTCTGACGAAAGCGGTTAGAGGGAGAAAAGCGTCCTTTGCTTTCGCTTTCCCGCAGTGAGCTCGGCAGATCTGCCCTTCGCGAAGGGCCGTTTTCCCCCGGAGAACTGCCTCGCGGTAGCCCTGTTCTGGAAGTGGAACGAGTATGCAGTGTTAGCGTTCAGCTATTGTGAAGGCTCGCTTTGGCCCAGGGCAAACGAAGCGCCGGGGGAAATCTTAGCAGAGCCCGGCGCCTTTCCACGGTTCAAAGCCTGGAACAGCAGACTCTTTTGCAAAGAACAGAGCGCCCAGGCAACAGCAGCCTGCACGTTTCTCAGTGAAAGGGAGAACTTCCTAACTTCATCCAGTCCTCTGAGCAAAGCAGGCAGAGGGAGAGAAACTTTCTTTCCTTCCTCTTTCCTGCAACGAATTCCTCCTTTGCTCTTGCAAACGCAAGGCTTCTTCTGAAAAACTACGTCGCGGTGCAGGGATCCTTCCAGAGGAGCAACGGCATAGTTTTAGCTGGAAGGGCTTGGCAGAGCAGCCGGGGAGAAAAGGCCTCTTGCGATTCTCTTTTCTTTCTGCCTGAATGCGGTCAATTGGCGCTTGCCAAAGCAATGTTTCCCAGCACAAACTACAAAGCAGCAGCTCCCTCCTGGCAGAGGAAATCCCATGCAGTGTTGCCCTGGCGAGATAGTGTTGCTACAGCGAGGCCCAGGGAAAACAGACTGCCTAGAGAAATCCTAGCAAAGCCCTGTGTTTCCCCACAGGAATGTATGTCAGCTTCAGTTCTTTGCCAGCAACGGAGCTCAGAGGCAACGTCAGATTGTGTGTATCTCAGTGAGAGAAAGAACACTGTGACTTCCCCCGTTCCTCTGACGAAAGCGGTTAGAGGGAGAAAAGCGTCCTTTGCTTTCGCTTTCCCGCATGAGCTCGGCAGATCTGCCCTTCGCGAAGGGCCGTTTTCCACTGGAGAACTGCCTCGCGGTAGCCCTGTTCTGGAAGTGGAACGAGTATGCAGTGTTAGCGTTCAGCTATTGTGAAGGCTCGCTTTGGCCCAGGGCAAACGAAGCGCCGGGGGAAATCTTAGCAGAGCCCGGCGCCTTTCCACGGTTCAAAGCGTGGAACAGCAGACTCTTTTGCAAAGAACAGAGCGCCCAGGCAACAGCAGCCTGCACGTTTCTCAGTGAAAGGGAGAACTTCCTAACTTCATCCAGTCCTCTGAGCAAAGCAGGCAGAGGGAGAGAAACTTTCTTTCCTTCCTCTTTCCTGCAAAGAATTCCTCCTTTGCTCTTGCAAACGCAAGGCTTCTTCTGAAAAACTACGTCGCGGTGCAGGGATCCTTCCAGAGGAGCAACGGCATAGTTTTAGGTGGAAGGGCTTGGCAGAGCAGCCGGGGAGAAAAGGCCTCTTGCGATTCTCTTTTCTTTCTGCCTGAATGTGGTCAATTGGCACTTGCCAAAGCAAGGTTTCCCAGCACAAACTACAAAGCAGCAGCTCCCTCCTGGCAGAGGAAATCCCATGCAGTGTTGCCCTGGCGAGATAGTGTTGCTACAGCGAGGCCCAGGGAAAACAGACTGCCTAGAGAAATCCTAGCAAAGCCCTGTGTTTCCCCACAGGAATGTATGTCCGTTTCAGTTCTTTGCCAGCAACGGAGCTCAGAGGCAACGTCAGATTGTGTGTATCTCAGTGAGAGAAAGAACACTGTGACTTCCCCCGTTCCTCTGACGAAAGCGGTTGGAGGGAGAAAAGCGTCCTTTGCTTTCGCTTTCCCGCATGAGCTCGGCAGATCTGCCCTCCGCGAAGGGCCGTTTTCCCCCGGAGAACTGCCTCGCGGTAGCCCTGTTCTGGAAGTGGAATGAGTATGCAGTGTTAGCGTTCAGCTATTGTGAAGGCTCGCTTTGGCCCAGGGCAAACGAAGCGCCGGGGGGAAATCTTAGCAGAGCCCGGCGCCTTTCCACGGTTCAAAGCGTGGAACAGCAGACTCTTTTGCAAAGAACAGAGCGCCCAGGCAACAGCAGCCTGCACGTTTCTCAGTGAAAGGGAGAACTTCCTAACTTCATCCAGTCCTCTGAGCAAAGCAGGCAGAGGGAGAGAAACTTTCTTTCCTTCCTCTTTCCTGCAACGAATTCCTCCTTTGCTCTTGCAAACGCAAGGCTTCTTCTGAAAAACTACGTCGCGGTGCAGGGATCCTTCCAGAGGAGCAACGACATAGTTTTAGCTCTAAGGGCTTGGCAGAGCAGCCAGGGAGAAAAGGCCTCTTGCGATTCTCTTTTCTTTCTGCCTGAATGCGGTCAATTGGCACTTGCCAAAGCAAGGTTTCCCAGCACAACCTACAAAGCAGCAGCTCTCTCCTGGCAGAGGAAATCCCATGCAATGTTGCCCTGGCGAGATAGTGTTGCTACAGCGAGGCCCAGGGAAAACAGACTGCCTAGAGAAATCCTACCAAAGCCCTGTGTTTCCCCACAGGAATGTATGTCAATTTCAGTTCTTTGCCAGGAACGGAGCTCAGCGGCAACATCAGATTGTGTGTATCTCAGTGAGAGAAAGAACACTGTGACTTCCCCCGTTCCTCTGACGAAAGCGGTTAGAGGGAGAAAAGCGTCCTTTGCTTTCGCTTTCCCGCAGTGAGCTCGGCAGATCTGCCCTTCGCGAAGGGCCGTTTTCCCCCGGAGAACTGCCTCGCGGTAGCCCTGTTCTGGAAGTGGAACGAGTATGCAGTGTTAGCGTTCAGCTATTGTGAAGGCTCGCTTTGGCCCAGGGCAAACGAAGCGCCGGGGGAAATCTTAGCAGAGCCCGGCGCCTTTCCACGGTTCAAAGCATGGAACAGCACACTCTTTTGCAAAGAACAGAGCGCCCAGGCAACAGCAGCCTGCACGTTTCTCAGTGAAAGGGAGAACTTCCTAACTTCATCCAGTCCTCTGAGCAAAGCAGGCAGAGGGAGAGAAACTTTCTTTCCTTCCTCTTTCCTGCAACGAATTCCTCCTTTGCTCTTGCAAACGCAAGGCTTATTCTGAAAAACTACGTCGCGGTGCAGGGATCCTTCCAGAGGAGCAACGACATAGTTTTAGCTCTAAGGGCTTGGCAGAGCACCCAGGGAGAAAAGGAATCTTGCGATTCTCTTTTCTTTCTGCCTGAATGCGGTCAATTGGCACTTGCCAAAGCAAGGTTTCCCGGCACAACCTACAAAGCAGCAGCTCTCTCCTGGCAGAGGAAATCCCATGCAATGTTGCCCTGGCGAGATAGTGTTGCTACAGTGAGGCCCAGGGAAAACAGACTGCCTAGAGAAATCCTAGCAAAGCCCTGTGTTTCCCCACAGGAATGTATGTCAATTTCAGTTCTTTGCCAGCAACGGAGCTCAGCGGCAACATCAGATTGTGTGTATCTCAGTGAGAGAAAGAACACTGTGACTTCCCCCGTTCCTCTGACGAAAGCGGTTAGAGGGAGAAAAGCGTCCTTTGCTTTCGCTTTCCCGCAGTGAGCTCGGCAGATCTGCCCTTCGCGAAGGGCCGTTTTCCCCCGGAGAACTGCCTCGCGGTAGCCCTGTTCTGGAAGTGGAACGAGTATGCAGTGTTAGCGTTCAGCTATTGTGAAGGCTCGCTTTGGCCCAGGGCAAACGAAGCGTCGGGGGAAATCTTAGCAGAGCCCGGCGCCTTTCCACGGTTCAAAGCGTGGAACAGCAGACTCTTTTGCAAAGAACAGAGCGCCCAGGCAACAGCAGCCTGCACGTTTCTCAGTGAAAGGGAGAACTTCCTAACTTCATCCAGTCCTCTGAGCAAAGCAGGCAGAGGGAGAGAAACTTTCTTTCCTTCCTCTTTCCTGCAACGAATTCCTCCTTTGCTCTTGCAAACGCAAGGCTTCTTCTGAAAAACTACGTCGCGGTGCAGGGATCCTTCCAGAGGAGCAACGGCATAGTTTTAGCTGGAAGGGCTTGGCAGAGCAGCCGGGGAGAAAAGGCCTCTTGCGATTCTCTTTTCTTTCTGCCTGAATGCGGTCAATTGGCACTTGCCAAAGCAATGTTTCCCAGCACAAACTACAAAGCAGCAGCTCCCTCCTGGCAGAGGAAATCCCATGCAATGTTGCCCTGGCGAGATAGTGTTGCTACAGCGAGGCCCAGGGAAAACAGACTGCCTAGAGAAATCCTAGCAAAGCCCTGTGTTTCCCCACAGGAATGTATGTCAGTTTCAGTTCTTTGCCAGGAACGGAGCTCAGCGGCAACATCAGATTGTGTGTATCTCAGTGAGAGAAAGAACACTGTGACTTCCCCCGTTCCTCTGACGAAAGCGGTTAGAGGGAGAAAAGCGTCCTTCGCTTTCCCTTTCCCGCAGTGAGCTCGGCAGATCTGCCCTTCGCGAAGGGCCGTTTTCCCCCGGAGAACTGCCTCGCGGTAGCCCTGTTCTGGAAGTGGAACGAGTATGCAGTGTTAGCGTTCAGCTATTGTGAAGGCTCGCTTTGGCCCAGGGCAAACGAAGCGCCGGGGGAAATCTTAGCAGAGCCCGGCGCCTTTCCACGGTTCAAAACGTGGAACAGCAGACTCTTTTGCAAAGAACAGAGCGCCCAGGCAACAGCAGCCTGCACGTTTCTCAGTGAAAGGGAGAACTTCCTAACTTCATCCAGTCCTCTGAGCAAAGCAGGCAGAGGGAGAGAAACTTTCTTTCCTTCCTCTTTCCTGCAACGAATTCCTCCTTTGCTCTTGCAAACGCAAGGCTTCTTCTGAAAAACTACGTCGCGGTGCAGGGATCCTTCCAGAGGAGCAACGGCATAGTTTTAGGTGGAAGGGCTTGGCAGAGCAGCCGGGGAGAAAAGGCCTCTTGCGATTCTCTTTTCTTTCTGCCTGAATGCGGTCAATTGGCACTTGCCAAAGCAAGGTTTCCCAGCACAAACTACAAAGCAGCAGCTCCCTCCTGGCAGAGGAAATCCCATGCAGTGTTGCCCTGGCGAGATAGTGTTGCTACAGCGAGGCCCAGGGAAAACAGACTGCCTAGAGAAATCCTAGCAAAGCCCTGTGTTTCCCCACAGGAATGTATGTCCGTTTCAGTTCTTTGCCAGCAACGGAGCTCAGAGGCAACGTCAGATTGTGTGTATCTCAGTGAGAGAAAGAACACTGTGACTTCCCCCGTTCCTCTGACGAAAGCGGTTAGAGGGAGAAAAGCGTCCTTTGCTTTCGCTTTCCCGCATGAGCTCGGCAGATCTGCCCTTCGCGAAGGGCCGTTTTCCCCCGGAGAACTGCCTCGCGGTAGCCCTGTTCTGGAAGTGGAACGAGTATGCAGTGTTAGCGTTCAGCTATTGTGAAGGCTCGCTTTGGCCCAGGGCAAACGAAGCGCCGGGGGGAAATCTTAGCAGAGCCCGGCGCCTTTCCACGGTTCAAAGCGTGGAACAGCAGACTCTTTTGCAAAGAACAGAGCGCCCAGGCAACAGCAGCCTGCACGTTTCTCAGTGAAAGGGAGAACTTCCTAACTTCATCCAGTCCTCTGAGCAAAGCAGGCAGAGGGAGAGAAACTTTCTTTCCTTCCTCTTTCCTGCAACGAATTCCTCCTTTGCTCTTGCAAACGCAAGGCTTCTTCTGAAAAACTACGTCGCGGTGCAGGGATCCTTCCAGAGGAGCAACGACATAGTTTTAGGTGGAAGGGCTTGGCAGAGCAGCCGGGGAGAAAAGGCCTCTTGCGATTCTCTTTTCTTTCTGCCTGAATGCGGTCAATTGGCGCTTGCCAAAGCAAGGTTTCCCAGCACAAACTACAAAGCAGCAGCTCCCTCCTGGCAGAGGAAATCCCATGCAGTGTTGCCCTGGCGAGATAGTGTTGCTACAGCGAGGCCCAGGGAAAACAGACTGCCTGGAGAAATCCTAGCAAAGCCCTGTGTTTCCCCACAGGAATGTATGTCAATTTCAGTTCTTTGCCAGCAACGGAGCTCAGCGGCAACATCAGATTGTGTGTATCTCAGTGAGAGAAAGAACACTGTGACTTCCCCCGTTCCTCTGACGAAAGCGGTTAGAGGGAGAAAAGCGTGCTTTGCTTTCGCTTTCCCGCAGTGAGCTCGGCAGATCTGCCCTTCGCGAAGGGCCGTTTTCCCCCGGAGAACTGCCTCGCGGTAGCCCTGTTCTGGAAGTGGAACGAGTATGCAGTGTTAGCGTTCAGCTATTGTGAAGGCTCGCTTTGGCCCAGGGCAAACGAAGCGCCGGGGGAAATCTTAGCAGAGCCCGGCGCCTTTCCACGGTTCAAAACGTGGAACAGCAGACTCTTTTGCAAAGAACAGAGCGCCCAGGCAACAGCGGCCTGCACGTTTCTCAGTGAAAGGGAGAACTTCCTAACTTCATCCAGTCCTCTGAGCAAAGCAGGCAGAGGGAGAGAAACTTTCTTTCCTTCCTCTTTCCTGCAACGAATTCCTCCTTTGCTCTTGCAAACGCAAGGCTTCTTCTGAAAAACTACGTCGCGGTGCAGGGATCCTTCCAGAGGAGCAACGGCATAGTTTTAGCTGGAAGGGCTTGGCAGAGCAGCCGGGGAGAAAAGGCCTCTTGCGATTCTCTTTTCTTTCTGCCTGAATGCGGTCAATTGGCACTTGCCAAAGCAAGGTTTCCCAGCACAAACTACAAAGCAGCAGCTCCCTCCTGGCAGAGGAAATCCCATGCAGTGTTGCCCTGGCGAGATAGTGTTGCTACAGCGAGGCCCAGGGAAAACAGACTGCCTAGAGAAATCCTAGCAAAGCCCTGTGTTTCCCCACAGGAATGTATGTCAATTTCAGTTCTTTGCCAGGAACGGAGCTCAGAGGCAACATCAGATTGTGTGTATCTCAGTGAGAGAAAGAACACTGTGACTTCCCCCGTTCCTCTGACGAAAGCGGTTAGAGGGAGAAAAGCGTCCTTTGCTTTCGCTTTCCCGCAGTGAGCTCGGCAGATCTGCCCTTCGCGAAGGGCCGTTTTCCCCCGGAGAACTGCCTCGCGGTAGCCCTGTTCTGGAAGTGGAACGAGTATGCAGTGTTAGCGTTCAGCTATTGTGAAGGCTCGCTTTGGCCCAGGGCAAACGAAGCGCCGGGGGAAATCTTAGCAGAGCCCGGCGCCTTTCCACGGTTCAAAGCCTGGAACAGCAGACTCTTTTGCAAAGAACAGAGCGCCCAGGCAACAGCAGCCTGCACGTTTCTCAGTGAAAGGGAGAACTTCCTAACTTCATCCATTCCTCTGAGCAAAGCAGGCAGAGGGAGAGAAACTTTCTTTCCTTCCTCTTTCCTGCAACGAATTCCTCCTTTGCTCTTGCAAACGCAAGGCTTCTTCTGAAAAACTACGTCGCGGTGCAGGGATCCTTCCAGAGGAGCAACGGCATAGTTTTAGGTGGAAGGGCTTGGCAGAGCAGCCGGGGAGAAAAGGCCTCTTGCGATTCTCTTTTCTTTCTGCCTGAATGCGGTCAATTGGCACTTGCCAAAGCAAGGTTTCCCAGCACAAACTACAAAGCAGCAGCTCCCTCCTGGCAGAGGAAATCCCATGCAGTGTTGCCCTGGCGAGATAGTGTTGCTACAGCGAGGCCCAGGGAAAACAGACTGCCTAGAGAAATCCTAGCAAAGCCCTGTGTTTCCCCACAGGAATGTATGTCAGTTTCAGTTCTTTGCCAGCAACGGAGCTCACAGGCAACGTCAGATTGTGTGTATCTCAGTGAGAGAAAGAACACTGTGACTTCCCCCGTTCCTCTGACGAAAGCGGTTAGAGGGAGAAAAGCGTCCTTTGCTTTCGCTTTCCCGCAGTGAGCTCGGCAGATCTGCCCTTCGCGAAGGGCCGTTTTCTCCCGGAGAACTGCCTCCCGGTAGCCCTATTCTGGAAGTGGAACGAGTATGCAGTGTTAGCGTTCAGCTATTGTGAAGGCTCGCTTTGGCCCAGGGCAAACGAAGCGCCGGGGGAAATCTTAGCAGAGCCCGGCGCCTTTCCACGGTTCAAAACGTGGAACAGCAGACTCTTTTGCAAAGAACAGAGCGCCCAGGCAACAGCAGCCTGCACGTTTCTCAGTGAAAGGGAGAACTCCCTGACTTCATCCAGTCCTCTGAGCAAAGCAGGCAGAGGGAGAGAAACTTTCTTTCCTTCCTCTTTCCTGCAACGAATTCCTCCTTTGCTCTTGCAAACGCAAGGCTTCTTCTGAAAAACTACGTCGCGGTGCAGGGATCCTTCCAGAGGAGCAACGGCATAGTTTTAGGTGGAAGGGCTTGGCAGAGCAGCCGGGGAGAAAAGGCCTCTTGCGATTCTCTTTTCTTTCTGCCTGAATGCGGTCAACTGGCACTTGCCAAAGCAAGGTTTCCCGGCACAAACTACAAAGCAGCAGCTCCCTCCTGGCAGAGGAAATCCCATGCAATGTTGCCCTGGCGAGATAGTGTTGCTACAGCGAGGCCCAGGGAAAACAGACTGCCTGGAGAAATCCTAGCAAAGCCCTGTGTTTCCCCACAGGAATGTATGTCAGTTTCAGTTCTTTGCCAGCAACGGAGCTCAGAGGCAACGTCAGATTGTGTGTATCTCAGTGAGAGAAAGAACACTGTGACTTCCCCCGTTCCTCTGACGAAAGCGGTTAGAGGGAGAAAAGCGTCCTTTGCTTTCGCTTTCCCGCAGTGAGCTCGGCAGATCTGCCCTTCGCGAAGGGCCGTTTTCCCCCGGAGAACTGCCTCACGGTAGCCCTGTTCTGGAAGTGGAACGAGTATGCAGTGTTAGCGTTCAGCTATTGTGAAGGCTCGCTTTGGCCCAGGGCAAACGAAGCGCCGGGGGGAAATCTTAGCAGAGCCCGGCGCCTTTCCACGGTTCAAAACGTGGAACAGCAGACTCTTTTGCAAAGAACAGAGCGCCCAGGCAACAGCAGCCTGCACGTTTCTCAGTGAAAGGGAGAACTTCCTAACTTCATCCAGTCCTCTGAGCAAAGCAGGCAGAGGGAGAGAAACTTTCTTTCCTTCCTCTTTCCTGCAACGAATTCCTCCTTTGCTCTTGCAAACGCAAGGCTTCTTCTGAAAAACTACGTCGCGGTGCAGGGATCCTTCCCGAGGAGCAACGGCATAGTTTTAGCTGGAAGGGCTTGGCAGAGCAGCCGGGGAGAAAAGGCCTCTTGCGATTCTCTTTTCTTTCTGCCTGAATGCGGTCAATTGGCACTTGCCAAAGCAAGGTTTCCCAGCACAAACTACAAAGCAGCAGCTCCCTCCTGGCAGAGGAAATCCCATGCAGTGTTGCCCTGGCGAGATAGTGTTGCTACAGCGAGGCCCAGGGAAAACAGACTGCCTAGAGAAATCCTAGCAAAGCCCTGTGTTTCCCCACAGGAATGTATGTCAGTTTCAGTTCTTTGCCAGCAACGGAGCTCAGAGGCAACGTCAGATTGTGTGTATCTCAGTGAGAGAAAGAACACTGTGACTTCCCCCGTTCCTCTGACGAAAGCGGTTAGAGGGAGAAAAGCGTGCTTTGCTTTCGCTTTCCCGCAGTGAGCTCGGCAGATCTGCCCTTCGCGAAGGGCCGTTTTCCCCCGGAGAACTGCCTCGCGGTAGCCCTGTTCTGGAAGTGGAACGAGTATGCAGTGTTAGCGTTCAGCTATTGTGAAGGCTCGCTTTGGCCCAGGGCAAACGAAGCGCCGGGGGAAATCTTAGCAGAGCCCGGCGCCTTTCCACGGTTCAAAACGTGGAACAGCAGACTCTTTTGCAAAGAACAGAGCGCCCAGGCAACAGCAGCCTGCACGTTTCTCAGTGAAAGGGAGAACTTCCTAACTTCATCCAGTCCTCTGAGCAAAGCAGGCAGAGGGAGAGAAACTTTCTTTCCTTCCTCTTTCCTGCAACGAATTCCTCCTTTGCTCTTGCAAACGCAAGGCTTCTTCTGAAAAACTACGTCGCGGTGCAGGGATCCTTCCCGAGGAGCAACGGCATAGTTTTAGGTGGAAGGGCTTGGCAGAGCAGCCGGGGAGAAAAGGCCTCTTGCGATTCTCTTTTCTTTCTGCCTGAATGCGGTCAATTGGCACTTGCCAAAGCAAGGTTTCCCAGCACAAACTACAAAGCAGCAGCTCCCTCCTGGCAGAGGAAATCCCATGCAGTGTTGCCCTGGCGAGATAGTGTTGCTACAGCGAGGCCCAGGGAAAACAGACTGCCTAGAGAAATCCTAGCAAAGCCCTGTGTTTCCCCACAGGAATGTATGTCAGTTTCAGTTCTTTGCCAGCAACGGAGCTCAGAGGCAACGTCAGATTGTGTGTATCTCAGTGAGAGAAAGAACACTGTGACTTCCCCCGTTCCTCTGACGAAAGCGGTTAGAGGGAGAAAAGCGTCCTTTGCTTTCGCTTTCCCGCAGTGAGCTCGGCAGATCTGCCCTTCGCGAAGGGCCGTTTTCCCCCGGAGAACTGCCTCGCGGTAGCCCTGTTCTGGAAGTGGAACGAGTATGCAGTGTTAGCGTTCAGCTATTGTGAAGGCTCGCTTTGGCCCAGGGCAAACGAAGCGCCGGGGGAAATCTTAGCAGAGCCCGGCGCCTTTCCACGGTTCAAAACGTGGAACAGCAGACTCTTTTGCAAAGAAGAGAGCGCACAGGCAACAGCAGCCCGCACGTTTCTCAGTGAAAGGGAGAACTCCCTGACTTCATCCAGTTCTCTGAGCAAAGCAGGCAGAGGGAGAGAAACTTTCTTTCCTTCCTCTTTCCTGCAACGAATTCCTCCTTTGCTCTTGCAAACGCAAGGCTTCTTCTGAAAAACTACGTCGCGGTGCAGGGATCCTTCCAGAGGAGCAACGGCATAGTTTTAGGTGGAAGGGCTTGGCAGAGCAGCCGGGGAGAAAAGGCCTCTTGCGATTCTCTTTTCTTTCTGCCTGAATGCGGTCAATTGGCACTTGCCAAAGCAAGGTTTCCCAGCACAAACTACAAAGCAGCAGCTCCCTCCTGGCAGAGGAAATCCCATGCAGTGTTGCCCTGGCGAGATAGTGTTGCTACAGCGAGGCCCAGGGAAAACAGACTGCCTGGAGAAATCCTAGCAAAGCCCTGTGTTTCCCCACAGGAATGTATGTCAGTTTCAGTTCTTTGCCAGCAACGGAGCTCAGAGGCAACGTCAGATTGTGTGTATCTCAGTGAGAGAAAGAACACTGTGACTTCCCCCGTTCCTCTGACGAAAGCGGTTAGAGGGAGAAAAGCGTCCTTTGCTTTCGCTTTCCCGCAGTGAGCTCGGCAGATCTGCCCTTCGCGAAGGGCCGTTTTCCCCCGGAGAACTGCCTCGCGGTAGCCCTGTTCTGGAAGTGGAACGAGTATGCAGTGTTAGCGTTCAGCTATTGTGAAGGCTCGCTTTGGCCCAGGGCAAACGAAGCGCCGGGGGAAATCTTAGCAGAGCCCGGCGCCTTTCCACGGTTCAAAACGTGGAACAGCAGACTCTTTTGCAAAGAACAGAGCGCCCAGGCAACAGCAGCCTGCACGTTTCTCAGTGAAAGGGAGAACTTCCTAACTTCATCCAGTCCTCTGAGCAAAGCAGGCAGAGGGAGAGAAACTTTCTTTCCTTCCTCTTTCCTGCAACGAATTCCTCCTTTGCTCTTGCAAACGCAAGGCTTCTTCTGAAAAACTACGTCGCGGTGCAGGGATCCTTCCCGAGGAGCAACGGCATAGTTTTAGGTGGAAGGGCTTGGCAGAGCAGCCGGGGAGAAAAGGCCTCTTGCGATTCTCTTTTCTTTCTGCCTGAATGCGGTCAATTGGCACTTGCCAAAGCAAGGTTTCCCAGCACAAACTACAAAGCAGCAGCTCTCTCCTGGCAGAGGAAATCCCATGCAGTGTTGCCCTTGCGAGATAGTGTTGCTACAGCGAGGCCCAGGGAAAACAGACTGCCTAGAGAAATCCTAGCAAAGCCCTGTGTTTCCCCACAGGAATGTATGTCAGTTTCAGTTCTTTGCCAGCAACGGAGCTCACAGGCAACGTCAGATTGTGTGTATCTCAGTGAGAGAAAGAACACTGTGACTTCCCCCGTTCCTCTGACGAAAGCGCTTAGAGGGAGAAAAGCGTCCTTTGCTTTCGCTTTCCCGCAGTGAGCTCGGCAGATCTGCCCTTCGCGAAGGGCCGTTTTCCCCCGGAGAACTGCCTCGCGGTAGCCCTGTTCTGGAAGTGGAACGAGTATGCAGTGTTAGCGTTCAGCTATTGTGAAGGCTCGCTTTGGCCCAGGGCAAACGAAGCGCCGGGGGAAATCTTAGCAGAGCCCGGCGCCTTTCCACGGTTCAAAGCGTGGAACAGCAGACTCTTTTGCAAAGAAGAGAGCGCACAGGCAACAGCAGCCCGCACGTTTCTCAGTGAAAGGGAGAACTCCCTGACTTCATCCAGTCCTCTGAGCAAAGCAGGCAGAGGGAGAGAAACTTTCTTTCCTTCCTCTTTCCTGCAACGAATTCCTCCTTTGCTCTTGCAAACGCAAGGCTTCTTCTGAAAAACTACGTCGCGGTGCAGGGATCCTTCCAGAGGAGCAACGGCATAGTTTTAGGTGGAAGGGCTTGGCAGAGCAGCCGGGGAGAAAAGGCCTCTTGCGATTCTCTTTTCTTTCTGCCTGAATGCGGTCAATTGGCACTTGCCAAAGCAAGGTTTCCCAGCACAAACTACAAAGCAGCAGCTCCCTCCTGGCAGAGGAAATCCCATGCAGTGTTGCCCTGGCGAGATAGTGTTGCTACAGCGAGGCCCAGGGAAAACAGACTGCCTAGAGAAATCCTAGCAAAGCCCTGTGTTTCCCCACAGGAATGTATGTCAGTTTCAGTTCTTTGCCAGCAACGGAGCTCAGAGGCAACGTCAGATTGTGTGTATCTCAGTGAGAGAAAGAACACTGTGACTTCCCCCGTTCCTCTGACGAAAGCGGTTAGAGGGAGAAAAGCGTCCTTTGCTTTCGCTTTCCCGCAGTGAGCTCGGCAGATCTGCCCTTCGCGAAGGGCCGTTTTCCCCCGGAGAACTGCCTCGCGGTAGCCCTGTTCTGGAAGTGGAACGAGTATGCAGTGTTAGCGTTCAGCTATTGTGAAGGCTCGCTTTGGCCCAGGGCAAACGAAGCGCCGGGGGAAATCTTAGCAGAGCCCGGCGCCTTTCCACGGTTCAAAACGTGGAACAGCAGACTCTTTTGCAAAGAAGAGAGCGCACAGGCAACAGCAGCCCGCACGTTTCTCAGTGAAAGGGAGAACTCCCTGACTTCATCCAGTTCTCTGAGCAAAGCAGGCAGAGGGAGAGAAACTTTCTTTCCTTCCTCTTTCCTGCAACGAATTCCTCCTTTGCTCTTGCAAACGCAAGGCTTCTTCTGAAAAACTACGTCGCGGTGCAGGGATCCTTCCAGAGGAGCAACGGCATAGTTTTAGCTGGAAGGGCTTGGCAGAGCAGCCGGGGAGAAAAGGCCTCTTGCGATTCTCTTTTCTTTCTGCCTGAATGCGGTCAATTGGCACTTGCCAAAGCAAGGTTTCCCAGCACAAACTACAAAGTAGCAGCTCTCTCCTGGCAGAGGAAATCCCATGCAGTGTTGCCCTTGCGAGATAGTGTTGCTACAGCGAGGCCCAGGGAAAACAGACTGCCTAGAGAAATCCTAGCAAAGCCCTGTGTTTCCCCACAGGAATGTATGTCAGTTTCAGTTCTTTGCCAGCAACGGAGCTCACAGGCAACGTCAGATTGTGTGTATCTCAGTGAGAGAAAGAACACTGTGACTTCCCCCGTTCCTCTGACGAAAGCGGTTAGAGGGAGAAAAGCGTCCTTTGCTTTCGCTTTCCCGCAGTGAGCTCGGCAGATCTGCCCTTCGCGAAGGGCCGTTTTCCCCCGGAGAACTGCCTCGCGGTAGCCCTGTTCTGGAAGTGGAACGAGTATGCAGTGTTAGCGTTCAGCTATTGTGAAGGCTCGCTTTGGCCCAGGGCAAACGAAGCGCCGGGGGAAATCTTAGCAGAGCCCGGCGCCTTTCCACGGTTCAAAGCGTGGAACAGCAGACTCTTTTGCAAAGAAGAGAGCGCACAGGCAACAGCAGCCCGCACGTTTCTCAGTGAAAGGGAGAACTCCCTGACTTCATCCAGTCCTCTGAGCAAAGCAGGCAGAGGGAGAGAAACTTTCTTTCCTTCCTCTTTCCTGCAACGAATTCCTCCTTTGCTCTTGCAAACGCAAGGCTTCTTCTGAAAAACTACGTCGCGGTGCAGGGATCCTTCCAGAGGAGCAACGGCATAGTTTTAGCTGGAAGGGCTTGGCAGAGCAGCCGGGGAGAAAAGGACTCTTGCGATTCTCTTTTCTTTCTGCCCGAATGCGGTCAATTGGCACTTGCCAAAGCAAGGTTTCCCAGCACAAACTACAAAGCAGCAGCTCTCTCCTGGCAGAGGAAATCCCATGCAGTGTTGCCCTGGCGAGATAGTGTTGCTACAGCGAGGCCCAGGGAAAACAGACTGCCTAGAGAAATCCTAGCAAAGCCCTGTGTTTCCCCACAGGAATGTATGTCAGTTTCAGTTCTTTGCCAGCAACGGAGCTCAGAGGCAACATCAGATTGTGTGTATCTCAGTGAGAGAAAGAACACTGTGACTTCCCCCGTTCCTCTGACGAAAGCGGTTAGAGGGAGAAAAGCGTCCTTTGCTTTCGCTTTCCCGCAGTGAGCTTGGCAGATCTGCCCTTCGCGAAGGGCCGTTTTCCCCCGGAGAACTGCCTCGCGGTAGCCCTGTTCTGGAAGTGGAACGAGTATGCAGTGTTAGCGTTCAGCTATTGTGAAGGCTCGCTTTGGCCCAGGGCAAACGAAGCGCCGGGGGAAATCTTAGCAGAGCCCGGTGCCTTTCCACGGTTCAAAGCGTGGAACAGCAGACTCTTTTGCAAAGAACAGAGCGCACAGGCAACAGCAGCCCGCACGTTGCTCAGTGAAAGGGAGAACTCCCTGACTTCATCCAGTCCTCTGAGCAAAGCAGGCAGAGGGAGAGAAACTTTCTTTCCTTCCTCTTTCCTGCAACGAATTCCTCCTTTGCTCTTGCAAACGCAAGGCTTCTTCTGAAAAACTACGTCGCGGTGCAGGGATCCTTCCAGAGGAGCAACGGCATAGTTTTAGCTGGAAGGGCTTGGCAGAGCAGCCGGGGAGAAAAGGCCTCCTGCGATTCTCTTTTCTTTCTGCCTGAATGCGGTCAATTGGCACTTGCCAAAGCAAGGTTTCCCAGCACAAACTAAAAAGCAGCAGCTCTCTCCTGGCAGAGGAAATCCCATGCAGTGTTGCCCTGGCGAGATAGTGTTGCTACAGCGAGGCCCAGGGAAAACAGACTGCCTGGAGAAATCCTAGCAAAGCCCTGTGTTTCCCCACAGGAATGTATGTCAGTTTCAGTTCTTTGCCAGCAACGGAGCTCAGAGGCAACATCAGATTGTGTGTATCTCAGTGAGAGAAAGAACACTGTGACTTCCCCCGTTCCTCTGACGAAAGCGGTTAGAGGGAGAAAAGCGTGCTTTGCTTTCGCTTTCCCGCAGTGAGCTCGGCAGATCTGCCCTTCGCGAAGGGCCGTTTTCCCCCGGAGAACTGCCTCGCGGTAGCCCTGTTCTGGAAGTGGAACGAGTATGCAGTGTTAGCGTTCAGCTATTGTGAAGGCTCGCTTTGGCCCAGGGCAAACGAAGCGCCGGGGGAAATCTTAGCAGAGCCCGGCGCCTTTCCACGGTTCAAAGCGTGGAACAGCAGACTCTTTTGCAAAGAAGAGAGCGCACAGGCAACAGCAGCCCGCACGTTTCTCAGTGAAAGGGAGAACTCCGTGACTTCATCCAGTCCTCTGAGCAAAGCAGGCAGAGGGAGAGAAACTTTCTTTCCTTCCTCTTTCCTGCAACGAATTCCTCCTTTGCTCTTGCAAACGCAAGGCTTCTTCTGAAAAACTACGTCGCGGTGCAGGGATCCTTCCAGAGGAGCAACGGCATAGTTTTAGCTGGAAGGGCTAAGCAGAGCAGCCGGGGAGAAAAGGCCTCCTGCGATTCTCTTTTCTTTCCACCTGAATGCGGTCAAATGGCACTTGCCAAAGCAAGGTTTCCCAGCACAAACTACAAAGCAGCAGCTCTCTCCTGGCAGAGGAAATCCCATGCAGTGTTGCCCTGGCGAGATAGTGTTGCTACAGCGAGGCCCAGGGAAAACAGACTGCCTAGAGAAATCCTAGCAAAGCCCTGTGTTTCCCCACAGGAATGTATGTCAGTTTCAGTTCTTTGCCAGCAACGGAGCTCACAGGCAACGTCAGATTGTGTGTATCTCAGTGAGAGAAAGAACACTGTCAGTTCCCCCGTTCCTCTGACGAAAGCGGTTAGAGGGAGAAAAGCGTCCTTTGCTTTCGCTTTCCCGCAGTGAGCTCGGCAGATCTGCCCTTCGCGAAGGGCCGTTTTCCCCCGGAGAACTGCCTCGCGGTAGCCCTGTTCTGGAAGTGGAACGAGTATGCAGTGTTAGCGTTCAGCTATTGTGAAGGCTCGCTTTGGCCCAGGGCAAACGAAGCGCCGGGGGAAATCTTAGCAGAGCCCGGCGCCTTTCCACGGTTCAAAGCGTGGAACAGCAGACTCTTTTGCAAAGAAGAGAGCGCACAGGCAACAGCAGCCCGCACGTTTCTCAGTGAAAGGGAGAACTCCCTGACTTCATCCAGTCCTCTGAGCAAAGCAGGCAGAGGGAGAGAAACTTTCTTTCCTTCCTCTTTCCTGCAACGAATTCCTCCTTTGCTCTTGCAAACGCAAGGCTTCTTCTGAAAAACTACGTCGCGGTGCAGGGATCCTTCCAGAGGAGCAACGGCATAGTTTTAGCTGGAAGGGCTTGGCAGAGCAGCCGGGGAGAAAAGGCCTCTTGCGATTCTCTTTTCTTTCTGCCTGAATGCGGTCAATTGGCACTTGCCAAAGCACGGTTTCCCAGCACAATCTACAAAGCAGCAGCTCCCTCCTGGCAGAGGAAATCCCATGCAGTGTTGCCCTGGCGAGATAGTGTTGCTACAGCGAGGCCCAGGGAAAACAGACTGCCTAGAGAAATCCTAGCAAAGCCCTGTGTTTCCCCACAGGAATGTATGTCAGTTTCAGTTCTTTGCCAGCAACGGAGCTCACAGGCAACGTCAGATTGTGTGTATCTCAGTGAGAGAAAGAACACTGTGACTTCCCCCGTTCCTCTGACGAAAGCGGTTAGAGGGAGAAAAGCGTCCTTTGCTTTCGCTTTCCCGCAGTGAGCTCGGCAGATCTGCCCTTCGCGAAGGGCCGTTTTCCCCCGGAGAACTGCCTCGCGGTAGCCCTGTTCTGGAAGTGGAACGAGTATGCAGTGTTAGCGTTCAGCTATTGTGAAGGCTCGCTTTGGCCCAGGGCAAACGAAGCGCCGGGGGAAATCTTAGCAGAGCCCGGCGCCTTTCCACGGTTCAAAACGTGGAACAGCAGACTCTTTTGCAAAGAAGAGAGCGCACAGGCAACAGCAGCCCGCACGTTTCTCAGTGAAAGGGAGAACTCCCTGACTTCATCCAGTCCTCTGAGCAAAGCAGGCAGAGGGAGAGAAACTTTCTTTCCTTCCTCTTTCCTGCAACGAATTCCTCCTTTGCTCTTGCAAACGCAAGGCTTCTTCTGAAAAACTACGTCGCGGTGCAGGGATCCTTCCAGAGGAGCAACGGCATAGTTTTAGCTGGAAGGGCTTGGCGGAGCAGCCGGGGAGAAAAGGACTCTTGCGATTCTCTTTTCTTTCTGCCCGAATGTGGTCAATTGGCACTTGCCAAAGCAAGGTTTCCCAGCACAAACTACAAAGCAGCAGCTCTCTCCTGGCAGAGGAAATCCCATGCAGTGTTGCCCTGGCGAGATAGTGTTGCTACAGCGAGGCCCAGGGAAAACAGACTGCCTAGAGAAATCCTAGCAAAGCCCTGTGTTTCCCCACAGGAATGTATGTCAGTTTCAGTTCTTTGCCAGCAACGGAGCTCAGAGGCAACATCAGATTGTGTGTATCTCAGTGAGAGAAAGAACACTGTGACTTCCCCCGTTCCTCTGACGAAAGCGGTTAGAGGGAGAAAAGCGTCCTTTGCTTTCGCTTTCCCGCAGTGAGCTTGGCAGATCTGCCCTTCGCGAAGGGCCGTTTTCCCCCGGAGAACTGCCTCGCGGTAGCCCTGTTCTGGAAGTGGAACGAGTATGCAGTGTTAGCGTTCAGCTATTGTGAAGGCTCGCTTTGGCCCAGGGCAAACGAAGCGCCGGGGGAAATCTTAGCAGAGCCCGGTGCCTTTCCACGGTTCAAAGCGTGGAACAGCAGACTCTTTTGCAAAGAACAGAGCGCACAGGCAACAGCAGCCCGCACGTTGCTCAGTGAAAGGGAGAACTCCCTGACTTCATCCAGTCCTCTGAGCAAAGCAGGCAGAGGGAGAGAAACTTTCTTTCCTTCCTCTTTCCTGCAACGAATTCCTCCTTTGCTCTTGCAAACGCAAGGCTTCTTCTGAAAAACTACATCGCGGTGCAGGGATCCTTCCAGAGGAGCAACGGCATAGTTTTAGCTGGAAGGGCTTGGCAGAGCAGCCGGGGAGAAAAGGCCTCCTGCGATTCTCTTTTCTTTCTGCCCGAATGCGGTCAATTGGCACTTGCCAAAGCAAGGTTTCCCAGCACAAACTACAAAGCAGCAGCTCTCTCCTGGCAGAGGAAATCCCATGCAGTGTTGCCCTGGCGAGATAGTGTTGCTACAGCGAGGCCCAGGGAAAACAGACTGCCTGGAGAAATCCTAGCAAAGCCCTGTGTTTCCCCACAGGAATGTATGTCAGTTTCAGTTCTTTGCCAGCAACGGAGCTCAGAGGCAACATCAGATTGTGTGTATCTCAGTGAGAGAAAGAACACTGTGACTTCCCCCGTTCCTCTGACGAAAGCGGTTAGAGGGAGAAAAGCGTCCTTTGCTTTCGCTTTCCCGCAGTGAGCTCGGCAGATCTGCCCTTCGCGAAGGGCCGTTTTCCCCCGGAGAACTGCCTCGCGGTAGCCCTGTTCTGGAAGTGGAACGAGTATGCAGTGTTAGCGTTCAGCTATTGTGAAGGCTCGCTTTGGCCCAGGGCAAACGAAGCGCCGGGGGAAATCTTAGCAGAGCCCGGCGCCTTTCCACGGTTCAAAGCGTGGAACAGCAGACTCTTTTGCAAAGAAGAGAGCGCACAGGCAACAGCAGCCCGCACGTTTCTCAGTGAAAGGGAGAACTCCCTGACTTCATCCAGTCCTCTGAGCAAAGCAGGCAGAGGGAGAGAAACTTTCTTTCCTTCCTCTTTCCTGCAACGAATTCCTCCTTTGCTCTTGCAAACGCAAGGCTTCTTCTGAAAAACTACGTCGCGGTGCAGGGATCCTTCCAGAGGAGCAACGGCATAGTTTTAGCTGGAAGGGCTAAGCAGAGCAGCCGGGGAGAAAAGGCCTCCTGCGATTCTCTTTTCTTTCCACCTGAATGCGGTCAAATGGCACTTGCCAAAGCAAGGTTTCCCAGCACAAACTACAAAGCAGCAGCTCTCTCCTGGCAGAGGAAATCCCATGCAGTGTTGCCCTGGCGAGATAGTGTTGCTACAGCGAGGCCCAGGGAAAACAGACTGCCTAGAGAAATCCTAGCAAAGCCCTGTGTTTCCCCACAGGAATGTATGTCAGTTTCAGTTCTTTGCCAGCAACGGAGCTCACAGGCAACGTCAGATTGTGTGTATCTCAGTGAGAGAAAGAACACTGTCAGTTCCCCCGTTCCTCTGACGAAAGCGGTTAGAGGGAGAAAAGCGTCCTTTGCTTTCGCTTTCCCGCAGTGAGCTCGGCAGATCTGCCCTTCGCGAAGGGCCGTTTTCCCCCGGAGAACTGCCTCGCGGTAGCCCTGTTCTGGAAGTGGAACGAGTATGCAGTGTTAGCGTTCAGCTATTGTGAAGGCTCGCTTTGGCCCAGGGCAAACGAAGCGCCGGGGGAAATCTTAGCAGAGCCCGGCGCCTTTCCACGGTTCAAAGCGTGGAACAGCAGACTCTTTTGCAAAGAAGAGAGCGCACAGGCAACAGCAGCCCGCACGTTTCTCAGTGAAAGGGAGAACTCCCTGACTTCATCCAGTCCTCTGAGCAAAGCAGGCAGAGGGAGAGAAACTTTCTTTCCTTCCTCTTTCCTGCAACGAATTCCTCCTTTGCTCTTGCAAACGCAAGGCTTCTTCTGAAAAACTACGTCGCGGTGCAGGGATCCTTCCAGAGGAGCAACGGCATAGTTTTAGCTGGAAGGGCTTGGCAGAGCAGCCGGGGAGAAAAGGCCTCTTGCGATTCTCTTTTCTTTCTGCCTGAATGCGGTCAATTGGCACTTGCCAAAGCACGGTTTCCCAGCACAATCTACAAAGCAGCAGCTCCCTCCTGGCAGAGGAAATCCCATGCAGTGTTGCCCTGGCGAGATAGTGTTGCTACAGCGAGGCCCAGGGAAAACAGACTGCCTAGAGAAATCCTAGCAAAGCCCTGTGTTTCCCCACAGGAATGTATGTCAGTTTCAGTTCTTTGCCAGCAACGGAGCTCAGAGGCAACGTCAGATTGTGTGTATCTCAGTGAGAGAAAGAACACTGTGACTTCCCCCGTTCCTCTGACGAAAGCGGTTAGAGGGAGAAAAGCGTCCTTTGCTTTCGCTTTCCCGCAGTGAGCTCGGCAGATCTGCCCTTCGCGAAGGGCCGTTTTCCCCCGGAGAACTGCCTCGCGGTAGCCCTGTTCTGGAAGTGGAACGAGTATGCAGTGTTAGCGTTCAGCTATTGTGAAGGCTCGCTTTGGCCCAGGGCAAACGAAGCGCCGGGGGAAATCTTAGCAGAGCCCGGCGCCTTTCCACGGTTCAAAACGTGGAACAGCAGACTCTTTTGCAAAGAAGAGAGCGCACAGGCAACAGCAGCCCGCACGTTTCTCAGTGAAAGGGAGAACTCCCTGACTTCATCCAGTTCTCTGAGCAAAGCAGGCAGAGGGAGAGAAACTTTCTTTCCTTCCTCTTTCCTG
This sequence comes from Loxodonta africana, assembly GCF_030014295.1. Taxonomy (NCBI): domain Eukaryota; kingdom Metazoa; phylum Chordata; class Mammalia; order Proboscidea; family Elephantidae; genus Loxodonta; species Loxodonta africana. The sequence goes on from NW_026974828.1 coordinate 401,451, forward strand.
CAACGAATTCCTCCTTTGCTCTTGCAAACGCAAGGCTTCTTCTGAAAAACTACGTCGCGGTGCAGGGATCCTTCCAGAGGAGCAACGGCATAGTTTTAGCTGGAAGGGCTTGGCAGAGCAGCCGGGGAGAAAAGGCCTCTTGCGATTCTCTTTTCTTTCTGCCTGAATGCGGTCAATTGGCACTTGCCAAAGCAAGGTTTCCCAGCACAAACTACAAAGCAGCAGCTCTCTCCTGGCAGAGGAAATCCCATGCAGTGTTGCCCTTGCGAGATAGTGTTGCTACAGCGAGGCCCAGGGAAAACAGACTGCCTAGAGAAATCCTAGCAAAGCCCTGTGTTTCCCCACAGGAATGTATGTCAGTTTCAGTTCTTTGCCAGCAACGGAGCTCACAGGCAACGTCAGATTGTGTGTATCTCAGTGAGAGAAAGAACACTGTGACTTCCCCCGTTCCTCTGACGAAAGCGGTTAGAGGGAGAAAAGCGTCCTTTGCTTTCGCTTTCCCGCAGTGAGCTCGGCAGATCTGCCCTTCGCGAAGGGCCGTTTTCCCCCGGAGAACTGCCTCGCGGTAGCCCTGTTCTGGAAGTGGAACGAGTATGCAGTGTTAGCGTTCAGCTATTGTGAAGGCTCGCTTTGGCCCAGGGCAAACGAAGCGCCGGGGGAAATCTTAGCAGAGCCCGGCGCCTTTCCACGGTTCAAAGCGTGGAACAGCAGACTCTTTTGCAAAGAACAGAGCGCACAGGCAACAGCAGCCCGCACGTTTCTCAGTGAAAGGGAGAACTCCCTGACTTCATCCAGTCCTCTGAGCAAAGCAGGCAGAGGGAGAGAAACTTTCTTTCCTTCCTCTTTCCTGCAACGAATTCCTCCTTTGCTCTTGCAAACGCAAGGCTTCTTCTGAAAAACTACGTCGCGGTGCAGGGATCCTTCCAGAGGAGCAACGGCATAGTTTTAGCTGGAAGGGCTTGGCAGAGCAGCCGGGGAGAAAAGGACTCTTGCGATTCTCTTTTCTTTCTGCCCGAATGCGGTCAATTGGCACTTGCCAAAGCAAGGTTTCCCAGCACAAACTACAAAGCAGCAGCTCTCTCCTGGCAGAGGAAATCCCATGCAGTGTTGCCCTGGCGAGATAGTGTTGCTACAGCGAGGCCCAGGGAAAACAGACTGCCTAGAGAAATCCTAGCAAAGCCCTGTGTTTCCCCACAGGAATGTATGTCAGTTTCAGTTCTTTGCCAGCAACGGAGCTCAGAGGCAACATCAGATTGTGTGTATCTCAGTGAGAGAAAGAACACTGTGACTTCCCCCGTTCCTCTGACGAAAGCGGTTAGAGGGAGAAAAGCGTCCTTTGCTTTCGCTTTCCCGCAGTGAGCTTGGCAGATCTGCCCTTCGCGAAGGGCCGTTTTCCCCCGGAGAACTGCCTCGCGGTAGCCCTGTTCTGGAAGTGGAACGAGTATGCAGTGTTAGCGTTCAGCTATTGTGAAGGCTCGCTTTGGCCCACGGCAAACGAAGCGCCGGGGGAAATCTTAGCAGAGCCCGGTGCCTTTCCACGGTTCAAAGCGTGGAACAGCAGACTCTTTTGCAAAGAACAGAGCGCACAGGCAACAGCAGCCCGCACGTTGCTCAGTGAAAGGGAGAACTCCCTGACTTCATCCAGTCCTCTGAGCAAAGCAGGCAGAGGGAGAGAAACTTTCTTTCCTTCCTCTTTCCTGCAACGAATTCCTCCTTTGCTCTTGCAAACGCAAGGCTTCTTCTGAAAAACTACATCGCGGTGCAGGGATCCTTCCAGAGGAGCAACGGCATAGTTTTAGCTGGAAGGGCTTGGCAGAGCAGCCGGGGAGAAAAGGCCTCCTGCGATTCTCTTTTCTTTCTGCCCGAATGCGGTCAATTGGCACTTGCCAAAGCAAGGTTTCCCAGCACAAACTACAAAGCAGCAGCTCTCTCCTGGCAGAGGAAATCCCATGCAGTGTTGCCCTGGCGAGATAGTGTTGCTACAGCGAGGCCCAGGGAAAACAGACTGCCTGGAGAAATCCTAGCAAAGCCCTGTGTTTCCCCACAGGAATGTATGTCAGTTTCAGTTCTTTGCCAGCAACGGAGCTCAGAGGCAACATCAGATTGTGTGTATCTCAGTGAGAGAAAGAACACTGTGACTTCCCCCGTTCCTCTGACGAAAGCGGTTAGAGGGAGAAAAGCGTCCTTTGCTTTCGCTTTCCCGCAGTGAGCTCGGCAGATCTGCCCTTCGCGAAGGGCCGTTTTCCCCCGGAGAACTGCCTCGCGGTAGCCCTGTTCTGGAAGTGGAACGAGTATGCAGTGTTAGCGTTCAGCTATTGTGAAGGCTCGCTTTGGCCCAGGGCAAACGAAGCGCCGGGGGAAATCTTAGCAGAGCCCGGCGCCTTTCCACGGTTCAAAGCGTGGAACAGCAGACTCTTTTGCAAAGAAGAGAGCGCACAGGCAACAGCAGCCCGCACGTTTCTCAGTGAAAGGGAGAACTCCCTGACTTCATCCAGTCCTCTGAGCAAAGCAGGCAGAGGGAGAGAAACTTTCTTTCCTTCCTCTTTCCTGCAACGAATTCCTCCTTTGCTCTTGCAAACGCAAGGCTTCTTCTGAAAAACTACGTCGCGGTGCAGGGATCCTTCCAGAGGAGCAACGGCATAGTTTTAGCTGGAAGGGCTAAGCAGAGCAGCCGGGGAGAAAAGGCCTCCTGCGATTCTCTTTTCTTTCCACCTGAATGCGGTCAAATGGCACTTGCCAAAGCAAGGTTTCCCAGCACAAACTACAAAGCAGCAGCTCTCTCCTGGCAGAGGAAATCCCATGCAGTGTTGCCCTGGCGAGATAGTGTTGCTACAGCGAGGCCCAGGGAAAACAGACTGCCTAGAGAAATCCTAGCAAAGCCCTGTGTTTCCCCACAGGAATGTATGTCAGTTTCAGTTCTTTGCCAGCAACGGAGCTCACAGGCAACGTCAGATTGTGTGTATCTCAGTGAGAGAAAGAACACTGTCAGTTCCCCCGTTCCTCTGACGAAAGCGGTTAGAGGGAGAAAAGCGTCCTTTGCTTTCGCTTTCCCGCAGTGAGCTCGGCAGATCTGCCCTTCGCGAAGGGCCGTTTTCCCCCGGAGAACTGCCTCGCGGTAGCCCTGTTCTGGAAGTGGAACGAGTATGCAGTGTTAGCGTTCAGCTATTGTGAAGGCTCGCTTTGGCCCAGGGCAAACGAAGCGCCGGGGGAAATCTTAGCAGAGCCCGGCGCCTTTCCACGGTTCAAAGCGTGGAACAGCAGACTCTTTTGCAAAGAAGAGAGCGCACAGGCAACAGCAGCCCGCACGTTTCTCAGTGAAAGGGAGAACTCCCTGACTTCATCCAGTCCTCTGAGCAAAGCAGGCAGAGGGAGAGAAACTTTCTTTCCTTCCTCTTTCCTGGAACGAATTCCTCCTTTGCTCTTGCAAACGCAAGGCTTCTTCTGAAAAACTACGTCGCGGTGCAGGGATCCTTCCAGAGGAGCAACGGCATAGTTTTAGCTGGAAGGGCTTGGCAGAGCAGCCGGGGAGAAAAGGCCTCTTGCGATTCTCTTTTCTTTCTGCCCGAATGCGGTCAATTGGCACTTGCCAAAGCACGGTTTCCCAGCACAATCTACAAAGCAGCAGCTCCCTCCTGGCAGAGGAAATCCCATGCAGTGTTGCCCTGGCGAGATAGTGTTGCTACAGCGAGGCCCAGGGAAAACAGACTGCCTAGAGAAATCCTAGCAAAGCCCTGTGTTTCCCCACAGGAATGTATGTCAGTTTCAGTTCTTTGCCAGCAACGGAGCTCAGAGGCAACGTCAGATTGTGTGTATCTCAGTGAGAGAAAGAACACTGTGACTTCCCCCGTTCCTCTGACGAAAGCGGTTAGAGGGAGAAAAGCGTCCTTTGCTTTCGCTTTCCCGCAGTGAGCTCGGCAGATCTGCCCTTCGCGAAGGGCCGTTTTCCCCCGGAGAACTGCCTCGCGGTAGCCCTGTTCTGGAAGTGGAACGAGTATGCAGTGTTAGCGTTCAGCTATTGTGAAGGCTCGCTTTGGCCCAGGGCAAACGAAGCGCCGGGGGAAATCTTAGCAGAGCCCGGCGCCTTTCCACGGTTCAAAACGTGGAACAGCAGACTCTTTTGCAAAGAAGAGAGCGCACAGGCAACAGCAGCCCGCACGTTTCTCAGTGAAAGGGAGAACTCCCTGACTTCATCCAGTTCTCTGAGCAAAGCAGGCAGAGGGAGAGAAACTTTCTTTCCTTCCTCTTTCCTGCAACGAATTCCTCCTTTGCTCTTGCAAACGCAAGGCTTCTTCTGAAAAACTACGTCGCGGTGCAGGGATCCTTCCAGAGGAGCAACGGCATAGTTTTAGCTGGAAGGGCTTGGCAGAGCAGCCGGGGAGAAAAGGCCTCTTGCGATTCTCTTTTCTTTCTGCCTGAATGCGGTCAATTGGCACTTGCCAAAGCAAGGTTTCCCAGCACAAACTACAAAGCAGCAGCTCTCTCCTGGCAGAGGAAATCCCATGCAGTGTTGCCCTTGCGAGATAGTGTTGCTACAGCGAGGCCCAGGGAAAACAGACTGCCTAGAGAAATCCTAGCAAAGCCCTGTGTTTCCCCACAGGAATGTATGTCAGTTTCAGTTCTTTGCCAGCAACGGAGCTCAGAGGCAACGTCAGATTGTGTGTATCTCAGTGAGAGAAAGAACACTGTGACTTCCCCCGTTCCTCTGACGAAAGCGGTTAGAGGGAGAAAAGCGTCCTTTGCTTTCGCTTTCCCGCAGTGAGCTCGGCAGATCTGCCCTTCGCGAAGGGCCGTTTTCCCCCGGAGAACTGCCTCGCGGTAGCCCTGTTCTGGAAGTGGAACGAGTATGCAGTGTTAGCGTTCAGCTATTGTGAAGGCTCGCTTTGGCCCAGGGCAAACGAAGCGCCGGGGGAAATCTTAGCAGAGCCCGGTGCCTTTCCACGGTTCAAAGCGTGGAACAGCAGACTCTTTTGCAAAGAACAGAGCGCACAGGCAACAGCAGCCCGCACGTTGCTCAGTGAAAGGGAGAACTCCCTGACTTCATCCAGTCCTCTGAGCAAATCAGGCAGAGGGAGAGAAACTTTCTTTCCTTCCTCTTTCCTGCAACGAATTCCTCCTTTGCTCTTGCAAACGCAAGGCTTCTTCTGAAAAACTACGTCGCGGTGCAGGGATCCTTCCAGAGGAGCAACGGCATAGTTTTAGCTGGAAGGGCTTGGCAGAGCAGCCGGGGAGAAAAGGCCTCCTGCGATTCTCTTTTCTTTCTGCCCGAATGCGGTCAATTGGCACTTGCCAAAGCAAGGTTTCCCAGCACAAACTAAAAAGCAGCAGCTCTCTCCTGGCAGAGAAATCCCATGCAGTGTTGCCCTGGCGAGATAGTGTTAATACTATCTCTCTATG